>NC_143048.1:38055000-38177500 GCF_057628025.1 Oncorhynchus mykiss
TGATGGCTACATTTACTTTGCTGCAGGTTTCCTTGTGTTTTAGATAAACCCGTGGACATGACACACACACACACACACACACACATTAACACGCAGACACACACACACACACACACACACATTAACACACAGACACACAGTCATCACCCGTTCAGTGTTCTGACATTTAATCCCTAATGCTCTCAGTAATATGATTTTCCACGCCATTGTAATTGGTCTTTATACACATGCACACACAGTGGTGTAGTGGAGGGTATACGCAGGAAAACGCCAAATACCCACTTATTTTTCAGTGGGCATTTTGTATACTCACTTCCTAATCCCCACTGATACATATCAAAGTAGTGTAGTGGAGGTATACGCTGTATCAATTAATAAGGCTGATGGAACAGATAGGAATATTATTTCTTCACAGTTTCGGTGCTGTAGTGACCACACGGCGTCACCAACGTCTCATAACCTTCGGGGCTCAGTTCTGAAGACCAGGGACTGAGGGGTTTGTGGGTCTGAGAAATAAAGGGCCTTTTTCCTAAATCATTTCCTGCAATTCTATGTCATTTTTCATGGAGACATTACAATAATATTGTTTGTATTTTATATCACATAAATGATCCAAATAGCAAGCTACTCTGAATTGTACATACTGAGATCAATACAACCACTGACTCATGTCTTAAATGCAGCCAATAGCATAGGCCAATAGCATAGGCCAATAGCATGGGCCAATAGCATAGGCCAATAGCATAGGCCAATAGCATAGGCCAATAGCATAGGCCAATAGCATAGGCCAATAGCATGGGCCAATAGCATAGGCCAATAGCATGGGCCAATAGCATAGGCCAATAGCATGGGTCAATAGCATAGGCCAATAGCATAGGCCAACAGCATAGGCCAACAGCATAGGCCAATAGCATAGGCCAATAGCATGGGCCAATAGCATGGGCCAATAGCATAGGCCAATAGCATAGGCCAATAGCATAGGCCAACAGCATAGGCCAACAGCATAGGCCAATAGCATAGGCCAATAGCATGGGCCAATAGCATGGGCCAATAGCATAGGCCAATAGCATAGGCCAATAGCATAGGCCAATAGCATAGGCCAATAGCATAGGCCAACAGCATAGGCCAACAGCATAGGCCAACAGCATAGGCCAATAGCATGGGCCAATAGCATGGGCCAATAGCATAGGCCAATAGCATGGGTCAATAGCATGGGCCAATAGCATGGGCCAATAGCATAGGCCAATAGCATGGGTCAATAGCATAGGCCAATAGCATAGGCCAACAGCATAGGCCAATAGCATAGGCCAATAGCATGGGCCAATAGCATGGGCCAATAGCATAGGCCAATAGCATAGGCCAATAGCATAGGCCAACAGCATAGGCCAACAGCATAGGCCAATAGCATAGGCCAATAGCATGGGCCAATAGCATGGGCCAATAGCATAGGCCAATAGCATGGGTCAATAGCATGGGCCAATAGCATGGGCCAATAGCATAGGCCAATAGCATGGGTCAATAGCATAGGCCAATAGCATAGGCCAACAGCATAGGCCAACAGCATAGGCCAATAGCATAGGCCAATAGCATGGGCCAATAGCATGGGCCAATAGCATAGGCCAATAGCATAGGCCAATAGCATAGGCCAACAGCATAGGCCAACAGCATAGGCCAATAGCATAGGCCAATAGCATGGGCCAATAGCATGGGCCAATAGCATAGGCCAATAGCATAGGCCAATAGCATAGGCCAATAGCATAGGCCAATAGCATAGGCCAATAGCATAGGCCAACAGCATAGGCCAACAGCATAGGCCAACAGCATGGGCCAACAGCATGGGCCAATAGCATGGGCCAATAGCATGGGCCAATAGCATAGGCCAATAGCATGGGTCAATAGCATGGGCCAATAGCATGGGCCAATAGCATAGGCCAATAGCATGGGCCAACAGCATAGGCCAACAGCATAGGCCAACAGCATAGGCCAACAGCATAGGCCAACAGCATAGGCCAATAGCATAGGCCAACAGCATAGGCCAACGAAGAGTGGATACACAGATTTTAGGCCTACAATATGAGGAGGAAATTATAGCCCATCTTTCCAGTGCCAGTCACCTATTCACACACAGCCACAACTCAACCATCAGCTGGTTTATATTTGCCACGCAGGCTCCTCAATTGAGTGATTCCTATATGTAGACTAGGCCTATGTGCTCATAATATGACAAAACACTATCTACAGCAATCAATTGATCCTCTGTGGTTAAATTAGGCTGGTTTAGTATTTTCAATGATTGTATGTATTCATAGAGACAGGAGTAGCCTAATTATATAATTTGTATGCATTTGAATTTATCTGCAGCTCTTCCAGCACCATGATTTCTTCCATGGGCTGTGCTCTTCCCCAAGGTCACATACATGTACCGATGATTATTCATTCAATAGATGGTGGTCAGTAACACCATGATTTCTTCCATGGGCTGTGCTCTTCCCCAAGGTCACATACATGTACCGATGATTATTCATTCAATAGATGGTGGTCAGTAACACCATGATTTCTTCCATGGGCTGTGCTCTTCCCCAAGGTCACATACATGTACCGATGATTATTCATTCAATAGATGGTGGTCAGTAACACCATGATTTCTTCCATGGGCTGTGCTCTTCCCCAAGGTCACATACATGTACCGATGATTATTCATTCAATAGATGGTGGTCAGTAACACCATGATTTCTTCCATGGGCTGTGCTCTTCCCCAAGGTCACATACATGTACCGATGATTATTCATTCAATAGATGGTGGTCAGTAACACCATGATTTCTTCCATGGGCTGTGCTCTTCCCCAAGGTCACATACATGTACCGATGATTATTCATTCAATAGATGGTGGTCAGTAACACCATGATTTCTTCCATGGGCTGTGCTCTTCCCCAAGGTCACATACATGTACCGATGATTATTCATTCAATAGATGGTCAGTGGTCAGTAACACCATGTGAGGTTATTGTTTAGGGAGGCCTACTCTTACAATAACATGCCATATAATAATCTATCATCAAGTAGCCTACAATGACGACAATACATTCAATAAGTCAGTGAAGTCAATAGCTGTCTCAGCTATATTGTTATTGAAATGATGCCTTATGACCTTTTTTAAACAATAAAGACATATGTCAAATGACTTGACAAAAGTGTTACAAATGTGTATTCGCATCCGTTGGCTAAGTGACTGAAATGCATCAGAAAAGTAATGGGAAGTCCAGGTAAACGACAGAGCGGCCCTGTACACTCACTACGCAAATTACGCAGGGGCCCCGCCTCCCCCTCGTGTCAAAGCTGGTGTCAATGTTTACAACTCGGATGAGAGGAAGAAGCGGAACTATCCTTCTGGTCACGAAAGGAGAAGAAGAAAAACACCATGAGAGTGAATTGTGGGAACAGCAATCAGGTGGACTTGTGTTCTCTCCTCTCCAGGTTTGATGTCAGCAAATAACAGTAACGTTAAGTTGATGTGCTGTAGCTGGGCAGTGCATGTCTCTCTAGTCTGTCTGTCTTCCTAACCTAGCTGTCCATCTCTCTCTCTAGTCTGTCTGTCTTCCTAACCTATCTGGGCAGTGCATCTCTCTCTAGTCTGTCTGTCTTCCTAACCTAGCTGTCCATCTCTCTCTCTAGTCTGTCTGTCTTCCTAACCTAGCTGGGCATCTCTCTCTCTAGTCTGTCTGTCTTCCTAACCTAGCTGGGCAGTGCATCTCTCTCTAGTCTGTCTGTCTTCCTAACCTAGCTGTCCATCTCTCTCTCTAGTCTGTCTGTCTTCCTAACCTAGCTGTCCATCTCTCTCTCTAGTCTGTCTGTCTTCCTAACCTAGCTGGGCAGTGCATGTCTCTCTAGTCTGTCTGTCTTCCTAACCTAGCTGTCCATTTCTCTCTCTAGTCTGTCTGTCTTCCTAACCTAGCTGTCCATCTCTCTCTCTAGTCTGTCTGTCTTCCTAACCTAGCTGGGCAGTGCATCTCTCTCTAGTCTGTCTGTCTTCCTAACCTAGCTGGGCATCTCTCTCTCTAGTCTGTCTGTCTTCCTAACCTAGCTGGGCAGTGCATGTCTCTAGTCTGTCTGTCTTCCTAACCTAGCTGGGCAGTGCATCTCTCTCTAGTCTGTCTGTCTTCCTAACCTAGCTGTCCATCTCTCTCTCTAGTCTGTCTGTCTTCCTAACCTAGCAGTCCATCTCTCTCTCTAGTCTGTCTGTCTTCCTAACCTAGCTGGGCAGTGCATCTCTCTATAGTCTGCCTGTCTTCCTAACCTAGCTGGGCATCTCTCTCTCTAGTCTGTCTGTCTTCCTAACCTAGCTGGGCAGTGCATCTCTCTATAGTCTGCCTGTCTTCCTAACCTAGCTGGGCATCTCTCTCTCTAGTCTGTCTGTCTTCCTAACCTAGCTGGGCAGTGCATCTCTCTATAGTCTGCCTGTCTTCCTAACCTAGCTGGGCATCTCTCTCTATAGTCTGTCTGTCTTCCTAACCTAGCTGTCCATCTCTCTCTCTAGTCTGTCTGTCTTCCTAACCTAGCTGGGCATCTCTCTCTCTAGTCTGTCTGTCTTCATAACCTAGCTGGGCAGTGCATCTCTCTCTAGTCTGTCTGTCTTCCTAACCTAGCTGTCCATCTCTCTCTCTAGTCTGTCTGTCTTCCTAACCTAGCTGGGCAGTGCATGTCTCTCTAGTCTGTCTGTCTTCCTAACCTAGCTGTCCATCTCTCTCTCTAGTCTGTCTGTCTTCCTAACCTAGCTGGGCAGTGCATGTCTCTCTAGTCTGTCTGTCTTCCTAACCTAGCTGTCCATCTCTCTCTCTAGTCTGTCTGTCTTCCTAACCTAGCTGGGCAGTGCATGTCTCTCTAGTCTGTCTGTCTTCCTAACCTAGCTGGGTAGTGCATCTCTCTCTAGTCTGTCTGTCTTCCTAACCTAGCTGGGCAGTGCATCTCTCTCTAGTCCGTCTGTCTTCCTAACCTAGCTGTCCATCTCTCTCTAGTCTGTCTGTCTTCATAACCTAGCTGTCCATCTCTCTCTAGTCTGTCTGTCTTCCTAACCTAGCTGTCCATCTCTCTCTAGTCTGTCTGTCTTCCTAACCTAGCTGGGCAGTGCATGTCTCTCTAGTCTCTGTCTGTCTTGCTAACCTAGCTGTGCAGTGCATGTCTCTCTAGTCTGTCTGTCTTCCTAACCTAGCTGGGCAGTGCATGTCTCTCTAGTCTGTCTGTCTTCCTAACCTAGCTGTCCATCTCTCTCTCTAGTCTGTCTGTCTTCCTACCCTAGCTGGGCAGTGCATGTCTCTCTAGTCTGTCTTTCTTCCTAACCTAGCTGTCCATCTCTCTCTCTAGTCTGTCTGTCTTCCTAACCTAGCTGGGCAGTGCATGTCTCTCTAGTCTGTCTGTCTTCCTAACCTAGCTGGGCAGTGCATCTCTCTCTAGTCTGTCTGTCTTCCTAACCTAGCTGTCCATCTCTCTCTAGTCTGTCTGTCTTCCTAACCTAGCTGGGCAGTGCATGTCTCTATAGTCTCTGTCTGTCTTGCTAACCTAGCTGTGCAGTGCATCTCTTGGTCTGTCTGTCTTGCTAACCTAGCTGTGCAGTGCATCTCTCACTAGTCTGTCTGTCTTGCTAACCTAGCTGTGCAGTGCATGTCTCTCTAGTCTGTCTGTCTTCCTAACCTAGCTGTCCATCTCTCTCTCTAGTCTGTCTGTCTTCCTAACCTAGCTGGGCAGTGCATGTCTCTCTAGTCTGTCTTTCTTCCTAACCTAGCTGTCCATCTCTCTCTCTAGTCTGTCTGTCTTCCTAACCTAGCTGGGCAGTGCATGTCTCTCTAGTCTGTCTGTCTTCCTAACCTAGCTGGGCAGTGCATCTCTCTCTAGTCTGTCTGTCTTCCTAACCTAGCTGTCCATCTCTCTCTAGTCTGTCTGTCTTCCTAACCTAGCTGGGCAGTGCATGTCTCTATAGTCTCTGTCTGTCTTGCTAACCTAGCTGTGCAGTGCATCTCTTGGTCTGTCTGTCTTGCTAACCTAGCTGTGCAGTGCATCTGTCACTAGTCTGTCTGTCTTGCTAACCTAGCTGTGCAGTGCATCTCTTGGTCTGTCTGTGTCTTGCTAACTTAGCTGTTTAGTGCATCTCTCTCTAGCCTGGCTGTCTTGCTAACCTAGCTGGGCAGTGCATCTCTCTCTAGTCTGTCTGTCTTCCTAACCTAGCTGTCCATCTCTCTCTAGTCTGTCTGTCTTCCTAACCTAGCTGGGCAGTGCATGTCTCTATAGTCTCTGTCTGTCTTGCTAACCTAGCTGTGCAGTGCATCTCTTGGTCTGTCTGTCTTGCTAACCTAGCTGTGCAGTGCATCTGTCACTAGTCTGTCTGTCTTGCTAACCTAGCTGTGCAGTGCATCTCTTGGTCTGTCTGTGTCTTGCTAACTTAGCTGTTTAGTGCATCTCTCTCTAGTCTGGCTGTCTTGCTAACCTAGCTGTGCAGTGCATCTATTGGTGTCTGTCTTGCTAACCTAGCTGTGCAGTGCATCTCTTGGTCTGTCTGTCTTGCTAACCTAGCTGTGCAGTGCATCTATTGGTGTCTGTCTTGCTAACCTAGCTGTGCAGTGCATCTATTGGTGTCTGTCTTGCTAACCTAGCTGTGCAGTGCATCTATTGGTGTCTGTCTTGCTAACCTAGCTGTGCAGTGCATCTATTGGTGTCTGTCTTGCTAACCTAGCTGTGCAGTGCATCTCTTGGTCTGTCTGTCTTGCTAACCTAGCTGTGCAGTGCATCTCTTGGTCTGTCTGTCTTGCTAACCTAGCTGTGCAGTGCATCTCTTGGTCTGTCTGTGTCTTGCTGGCCAGCCACTTCCAGAGCTGTGTTCTGTGACTTAGTGCCTGACATATTTGAGAGTGAAATACAACTATGTATTGCGTTTTTTAAATGTAACCTTTATTTAACTAGGGAAGTGAGTTAAGAACACATTTTTATTTTCAATTACGGCCTAGGAACAGTGGATTAAATGCCTATTCAGGGGCAGAACGACAGAGTTTTACCTTGTCAGCTCAGGCAACGGTGTTTATAAACTGCAGCTCAGAAAAGATAACCGCGTCGCGCGTGAACATGCGTTAATATGCGCGCGCACAAAATGAAACTTGCGCTTCCCAGCAGCAACCTCTGTGGGGACCAGTCCAGACAATATGTGGGCGTGATGACACTCCTCATAGGCACACATCATTTTAAAACAACACAATGATTATCTGGTCTCTCAGTCAGGGTTTAGTTACAACTCTGGACTAAATTAAGATGGAAAGCAATGGATTGACATTGACTATTGGTTTCTATATTTAATTAAAAATATTGATTAGCTGTTCATACTGGGATATATGGATGCACATCTCTCAATAAATAATAACCAAGTATTCAGCCAAGCCATAGTATAAATATTATTTTATATTTGAAAATGCATAAAAGGAAATCTGGGGGAGTCAGTTTGAATGGGCCTGATGCAGGTTATTTTCTACAATTTACAGGTGCTATGCTTAAGTTTGTCAGTAGAGGAGATGCTGGATCATCAGCCAGTCCAAGCACAGACTCAGTTGATCCACATCCAGCCTCAGCAGGTACTAACACAAAACCAAGTACAGGCAGCTTCATCAAATACTAACACAGACCCAGTACAGGCAGCTTCAGCAAATACGAACACAGACCCAGTACAGGCAGCTTCATCAAATACGAACACAAACCCAGTACAGGCAGCTTCATCAAATACGAACACAGACCCAGTACAGGCAGCTTCAGCAAATACGAACACAGACCCAGTACAGGCAGCTTCAGCAAATACGAACACAGACCCAGTACAGGCAGCTTCAGCAAATACGAACACAGACCCAGTACAGGCAGCTTCAGCAAATACGAACACAGACCCAGTACAGGCAGCTTCAGCAAATACGAACACAGACCCAGTACAGGCAGCTTCAGAAAATACGAACACAGACCCAGTACAGGCAGCTTCATCAAATACGAACACAGACCCAGTACAGGCAGCTTCAGCAAATACTAACACAGACCCAGTACAGGCAGCTTCAGCAAATACGAACACAGACCCAGTACAGGCAGCTTCAGCAAATACGAACACAGACCCAGTACAGGCAGCTTCAGCAAATACGAACACAGACCCAGTACAGGCAGCTTCAGCAAATACGAACACAGACCCAGTACAGGCAGCTTCAGCAAATACGAACACAGACCCAGTACAGGCAGCTTCAGCAAATACGAACACAGACCCAGTACAGGCAGCTTCAGCAAATACGAACACAGACCCAGTACAGGCAGCTTCAGCAAATACGAACACAAACCCAGTACAGGCAGCTTCAGCAAATACTAACACAGACCCAGTACAGGCAGCTTCAGCAAATACGAACACAGACCCAGTACAGGCAGCTTCAGCAAATACGAACACAGACCCAGTACAGGCAGCTTCAGAAAATACTAACACAGACCCAGTACAGGCAGCTTCAGCAAATACTAACACAGACCCAGTACAGGCAGCTTCAGCCAGTACTAACACAGACCCAGTACAGGCTGCCTCAGCCAGTACTAACACAGACCCAGTACAGGCAGCTTCAGCCAGTACTAACACAGACCCAGTACAGTCTTCAGCCAGTACTAACACAGACCCAGGTAAAGTACAGGCAGCCTCAGCCAGTACTAACACAGACCCAGTACAGGCAGCTTCAGCCAGTACTAACACAGACCCAGTACAGGCAGCTTCAGCCAGTACTAACACAGACCCAGTACAGGCAGCTTCAGTCAGTACTAACACAGACCCAGGTGAAGTACAGGCAGCCTCAGCCAGTACCAGCACAACCAGAGATGTACAGCCAACATCAGATACAAGCAGCTCAGACCCTAATAGAACAGTTGCTGCTCCACCAAATGACCCAGGTGATTGGTCTCCAGTCTTAACAGACTTTATGAGGACTGAGTTAGTGGGCAGAGGTCCATTCAAACTAGGACTGGATTTTTCTTACCCTAAAAACAAGTCTAGGAGAGGTTTCCATTCAGGCTTATTACAGACAGCTGTCAAATGGGGAAAAGATTACCAGGAGCTGGCTTTCATACTCGATCAAAAACAACACTGTGTATCGTTTTCGCTGTAAGCTTTTTCAACAAAAGACTACAAAATAATAAGGTAAGGTGTGAATGACTGGTCAAATATCAACGCCATTCTGAAACACCATGAGGGTAGTCATGAAAACACACAAACAATATGATTAAACAGAGAGAACTTGGTCTGCGCCTAAGTCGGGGACAGACTCTTGACCAGATACAAATGACAATTTTGGATGCTGAAAGAAAGAGATGGTGGGATGTCCTTACACGTGTCCTTACACGTTACACGAGTCTCTGGCTGAAAGAAACCTAGCATTCAGGGGTTCATCAGACAAACTCTTCCAACCAGATGATGGAAACTTCTTAAAAGAGGTTGAATTACTGGCAAAATTTGACCCTGTTGTGAAAAATCATCTCAGCAAAATTAAAGATGGAGAGACACATGCTCATTATTTGGGAAGCGCACACAGAATGAGCTGATACAGATTGTGAGTGACAAGATTCTGGAAGCAATAGTGGCTCAAGTAAGAGACTCAAAGTACTTCTCCATTATCTTGGACTGTACACCTGACATTAGTCACCAAGAGCAAATGTCCATTATTCTGAGGAGCGTGGCTTTAAAGGGAAAGCCAGAGATCAAGGAGCACTTCCTCTGCTTTGTGAATGTTGAGGTTACAACAGGCTTGAATCTGTCCACCGTCATCTTAGATAAGCTGAACGAGCTGAAGATTGCATTTGAAAATTGCAGAGGGCAAGCTTATGATAATGGGGCCAACATGAAGGGCAAGCACTATGGAGTACAAGCCAGACTGCTGATAAAACATCCCAGAGCTGTGTTCGTCTCATGTGGAGCACCTACTCTAAACCTTCACATTGCAGATGCTGCCAAATCTTCAAAAGATGCAGTTAGGTTTTTTGGGCATGTGAAAAAGCTTTCTTATTTATGTTAATATACACTTATCTTATGATTTGATAGAAAATATTCTATCCAATAAATTGTGTTTGTTTATACCTCATTCTGTTCTGTGTAGGTCTACTTATTCTTAGACCGACAGATGGAGCAAACTGTTTTAAAGGAGGGAGGATTGTAGTAGGAGCACTGGGGTGGCAGGTGTGACTGTGTGGAGGATTGTAGTAGGAGCACTGGGGTGTCAGGTGTGACTGTGTGAAGGATTGTAGTAGGAGCACTGGGGTGGCAGGTGTGACTGTGTGAAGGATTGTAGTAGGAGCACTGCGGTGGCAGGTGTGACTGTGTGGAGGATTGTAGTAGGAGCACTGGGGTGTCAGGTGTGACTGTGTGAAGGATTGTAGTAGGAGCACTGGGGTGGCAGGTGTGACTGTGTGAAGGATTGTAGTAGGAGCACTGGGGTGGCAGGTGTGACTGTGTGGAGGATTGTAGTAGGAGCACTGGGGTGTCAGGTGTGACTGTGTGGAGGATTGTAGTAGGAGCACTGGGGTGGCAGGTGTGACTGTGTGGAGGATTGTAGTAGGAGCACTGGGGTGTCAGGTGTGACTGTATGGAGGATTGTAGTAGGAGCACTGGGGTGTCAGGTGTGTCTGTGTGAAGGATTGTAGTAGGAGCACTGGGGTGGAAGGTGTGACTGTGTGGAGGATTGTAGTAGGAGCACTGGGGTGTCAGGTGTGACTGTGTGAAGGATTGTAGTAGGAGCACTGGGGTGTCAGGTGTGACTGTGTGAAGGATTGTAGTGGGAGCACTGGGGTGTCAGGTGTGACTGTGTGAAGGATTGTAGTAGGAGCACTGGGGTGGCAGGTGTGACTGTGTGGAGGATTGTAGTAGGAGCACTGGGGTGGCAGGTGTGACTGTGGAGGATTGTAGTAGGAGCACTGGGGTGGCAGGTGTGACTGTGTGGAGGATTGTAGTAGGAGCACTGGGGTGGCAGGTGTGACTGTGTGGAGGATTGTAGTAGGAGCACTGGGGTGGCAGGTGTGACTGTGTGGAGGATTGTAGTAGGAGCACTGCGGTGGCAGGTGTGACTGTGTGGAGGATTGTAGTGGGAGCACTGCGGTGTCAGGTGTGACTGTGTGGAGGATTGTAGTGGGAGCACTGGGGTGTCAGGTGTGACTGTGTGGAGGATTGTAGTAGGAGCACTGGTGTGTGGCAGGTGTGACTGTGTGGAGGATTGTAGTGGGAGCACTGGGGTGGCAGGTGTGACTGTGTGGAGGATTGTAGTGGGAGCACTGGGGTGTCAGGTGTGACTGTGTGGAGGATTGTAGTGGGAGCACTGGGGTGGCAGGTGTGACTGTGTGAAGGATTGTAGTGGGAGCACTGCGGTGGCAGGTGTGACTGTGTGAAGGATTGTAGTAGGAGCACTGGGGTGTCAGGTGTGACTGTGTGAAGGATTGTAGTAGGAGCACTGGGGTGTCAGGTGTGACTGTGTGGAGGATTGTAGTAGGAGCACTGGGGTGGCAGGTGTGACTGTGTGGAGGATTGTAGTAGGAGCACTGGGGTGTCAGGTGTGACTGTGTGGAGGATTGTAGTAGGAGCACTGCGGTGGCAGGTGTGACTGTGTGGAGGATTGTAGTGGGAGCACTGGGGTGTCAGGTGTGACTGTGTGAAGGATTGTAGTAGGAGCACTGGGGTGTCAGGTGTGACTGTGTGGAGGATTGTAGTAGGAGCACTGCGGTGGCAGGTGTGACTGTGTGGGTGATTGTAGTGGGAGCACTGGGGTGTCAGGTGTGACTGTGTGAAGGATTGTAGTAGGAGCACTGGGGTGTCAGGTGTGACTGTGTGGAGGATTGTAGTAGGAGCACTGGGGTGGCAGGTGTGACTGTGTGAAGGATTGTAGAAGGAGCACTGGGGTATCAGGTGTGACTGTGTGGAGGATTGTAGTAGGAGCACTGGGGTGGCAGGTGTGACTGTGTGGAGGATTGTAGTAGGAGCACTGCGGTGGCAGGTGTGACTGTGTGAAGGATTGTAGTAGGAGCACTGGGGTGTCAGGTGTGACTGTGTGAAGGATTGTAGTAGGAGCACTGGGGTGTCAGGTGTGACTGTGTGAAGGATTGTAGTAGGAGCACTGGGGTGGCAGGTGTGACTGTGTGACAATGGTAAATGGTTTACATGGCGTACAGGTCAGGTAGGAGGGCCCCTTAGCAGTGCTAGACAACGAAGGAAAGTTTAAAGAATAGAACAGGAGAAAGCATAATAAGGAAGTCTTTATAATAAATAATTGCCTCCATGTTTCTATGGTGGTATTTTGGCAATAGGCTACTCTGAAGCAAGACATGCCTGATAATATGAAGTAATGTCCAGGTTTCAAACCATTAAGGAACAGGAAACATAGCGATGCTAATGACAGACCTAACCGTCTTCTGGTAGATGGAAAGGCCTTAACTACAAAGTAGCCTATGTCTAGCTGGGAGAATGATATCATGATTATTTGCTTCAATCCAGTGGACATTTCTTTGCAAACTCTGTGCTACAGAAACACAGCTGACCAAACAACAGTGCTAGGTGCCTGCACACTGGACTTAATTAAAGGGTAAACACAACACTTGTTCCAGTCCTCAACAGTCGTCTCCTGATGTAGTTTAATTAAAGCATTGTTATGGACTTAGAACATACAATGTTGTTGTTTTTCAGTGAAAAAAAGTGTGACTTAGAGAACGAAAACCTGACAAAATAAATTGGGAAAATGTTCAACTTTAAATTTGAAATGTGATTTCTGACTCAGTTCATCTGTCTCAATACTAGGCCTACTATTAGCCTGCTACACAGTACAGCGTGGTTTGACCTGACTGAAAGACCAATATGGGATGTATCATTTTCAGTCATTCAGAGTGTATGTCACCGTTTCTCATATCATTTTTCACGTGCCTTTCCTTCGCAGAGTGGGCCTTTCCTTCGCAGAGTGGGCCTTTCCTTCGCAGAGTGGTCCGTTTATAAAAATGTTGGCAAAATTAGAGCATACCCACTTCTCCTTCCACCAGTATGCACACACACACACACTCTCCTGTTGGTTAATGGCTTGTCTGGTGGAACAGACCTTTATCTCATTTAAACCTCCCTCTTTTCATTAGTGATGACACAAGACAACAGAGACACCCCAGCCAGAGGGTCTATGAGTGTTTGTTTTAAACGCTCTCACACACACACCTCCGATGCGACAGACAATTAGCTCCTTCACCCTGAAACAGAACACATGTCACTTTCCTTTTATTGCGCTGTGTCTGTTTGCGTGTGCGTGTGCGTGTGTGTGTGTGATAGTTCCATACGGTAAGGATTTCAGCTGTTCTGTGTCTTTGTGAGGCGAGGCTAATAGCAGGTCAATAGGCAGAGGCTCTGAATGTCTTCCAGGTCTGTGGTGTTGGACTATTATAGATAGTATACTATAGTATTCATCACAACTGTCAGACTGGATCAGTCAAACACTGGAACTGGCTCAGTCAAACACTGGAACTGGCTCAGTCAAACACTGGAACTGGCTCAGTCAAACACTGGAACCGGCTCAGTGAGATACTGGATCTTGCTCATTCAGACACTGGAGCAGGCTCATTCAGACACTGGAGCTGGCTCAGTCAAACACTGGATCTGGCTCATTCAGATACTGGAACTGGCTCAGACAGACACTGGAAATGGCTCAGACAGACACTGGAACTGGCTGGAACTGGCTCAGTCAGACACTGGAAATGGCTCAGTCAGACACTGGATCTGGCTCAGACAGACACTGGAAATGGCTCAGTCAAACACTGCAACTGGCTCAGTCAAACACTGCAACTGGCTCAGTCAAGCACTGCAACTGGCTCAGTCAAACACTGCAACTGGCTCAGTCAAACACTGCAACTGGCTCAGTCAAACACTACAACTGGCTCAGACAGACACTGGATCTGGCTCAGTAAGACACTGGAACTGGCTCAGTCAGACACAAGAACTGGCTCAGTCAAACACTGCAACTGGCTCAGTCAGACACTGGAAATTGCTCGTTCAGACACTGGAATTGGCTAAGTCAAACACCGGAACTGGCTCAGACAGACACTGGAAATGACTCAGTCAGACACCGGAACTGGCACAGTCAAACACTGGAACTGGCTCAGTCAAACACTACAACTGGCTCAGTCAAACACTGCAACTGGCTCAGTCAAACACTACTACTGGAATTGGCCAGATCAGACACCGGAACTGGCTCAGACAGACACTGGAACTGACTCAGTCAGACACCGGAACTGGCTCAGACAGACACTGGAACTGACTCAGTCAGACACTGGATCTTGCTCATTCAGACACTGGAACTTGCTCATTCAGACACTGGAATTGGCTAAGTCAAACACCGGAACTAGCTCAGACAGACACTGGAACTGACTCAGTCAGACACCGGAACTGGCACAGTCAAACACTGGAACTGGCTCAGTCAAACACTACAACTGGCTCAGTCAAACACTGCAACTGGCTCAGTCAAACACTACAACTGGCTCAGTCAAACACTGCAACTGGCTCAGTCAAACACTGGATCTGGCTCAGTAAGACACTGGAACTGGCACAGTCAAACACTGGAACTGGCTCAGTCAAACACTACAACTGGCTCAGTCAAACACTGCAACTGGCTCAGTCAAACACTACAACTGGCTCAGTCAAACACTGCAACTGGCTCAGTCAAACACTGGAACTGACTCAGTCAGACACCGGAACTGGCACAGTCAAACACTGGAACTGGCTCAGTCAAACACTACAACTGGCTCAGTCAAACACTGCAACTGGCTCAGTCAAACACTACAACTGGCTCAGACAAACACTGCAACTGGCTCAGTCAAACACTGCAACTGGCTCAGTCAAACACTGCAACTGGCTCAGTCAAACACTACAACTGGCTAAGACAAGCACTGCAACTGGCTCAGTCAAACACTGAAACTGGCTCAGTCAAACACTGCAACTGGCTCAGTCAAACACTGCAACTGGCTCAGTCAAACACTGCAACTGGCTCAGTCAAACACTGCAACTGGCTCAGTCAAACACCGGAACTGGCTCAGACAGACACTGGAACTGACTCAGTCAGACACCGGAACTGGCACAGTCAAACACTGGAACTGGCTCAGTCAAACACTACAACTGGCTCAGTCAAACACTGCAACTGGCTCAGTCAAACACTACAACTGGCTCAGTCAAACACTGCAACTGGCTCAGTCAAACACTGGAACTGACTCAGTCAGACACCGGAACTGGCACAGTCAAACACTGGAACTGGCTCAGTCAAACACTACAACTGGCTCAGTCAAACACTGCAACTGGCTCAGTCAAACACTACAACTGGGTCAGACAAACACTGCAACTGGCTCAGTCAAACACTGCAACTGGCTCAGTCAAACACTGCAACTGGCTCAGTCAAACACTACAACTGGCTCAGACAAACACTGCAACTGGCTCAGTCAAACACTACAACTGGCTCAGTCAAACACTGCAACTGGCTCAGTCAAACACTACAACTGGAATTGGCCAGATCAGACACCGGAACTGGCTCAGACAGACACTGGAACTGACTCAGTCAGACACCGGAACTGGCACAGTCAAACACTACAACTGGCTCAGTCAAACACTGCAACTGGCTCAGTCAAACACTGCAACTGGCTCAGTCAAACACTGCAACTGGCTCAGTCAAACACTGCAACTGGCTCAGTCAAACACTGCAACTGGCTCAGTCAAACACCGCAACTGGCTCAGTCAAACACTGGATCTGGCTCAGTAAGACACTGGAACTGGCTCAGTCAAACACTGGGAAGTCAGGAACCAATACACGCAGTCAGTCAGGAAAGCAAAGGCTAGCTTTTTCAAACAGAAATTTGCGTCCTGTGACTCTAAGTCCAAAAAGTTCTGGGACACTGTAAAGTCCATGGAGAACAAGAGCACCTCCTCCCAGCTGCCCACTGCACTGAGGTAACACGGTCACCACTGATAAATCCATGATACTCAAACTTCAACAAGCATTTCTCAACGGCTGGCCATGCCTTCCTCCTGGCTACTCCAACCTCGGCCAAGACCCCCCCCCCCCCCCCCCCCCCCCCCGCAGCTACTCGCCCAAGCCTCCCCAGCTTCTCCTTTAACCAAATCCAGGTAGCAGATGTTCTGAAAGAGCTGATAAACCTGGACCTGTACAAATCAGCTGTTCTTGACAATCTGAACCCTCTATTTCTGAAACTATACGCCGCCATTGTCGCAGCCCCTATTACCAGCCTGTTCAACCTCTATTTCATATCGTCTGAGATCCCCAAGGATTGGAAAGCTGCCGCAGTCATCCCCCTCTTCAAAGGGGGAGACACCCTGGACCCAAACTGTTACAGACCTTTATCCATCCTGCCCTGCCTGGTCAACCAACAGATCACTGACCATCTCGAATCCCACCGTACCTTCTCCACTGTGCAATCTGGTTTCCGAGCCGGTCACGGGTGCACCTCAGCCACGCTCAAGGTACTAAACGATATCATAACCACCATCGATAAAAGACAGTACTGTGCAGCCGTCTTCATCGACCTGGCCAAGGCTTTCGACTCTGTCAATCACCATATTATCAGCAGACTCAGTAGCCTCAGTCAGACACCGGAACTGGCTCAGTCAGACACCGGAACTGGCTCAGTCAGACACCGGAACTGGCTCAGTCAGACTCCGGAACTGGCTCAGTCAAACACCGGAACTGGCTCAGTCAGACACCGGAACTGGCTCAGTCAAACACCGGAACTGGCTCAGTCAGACTCCGGAACATGCTCAGTCAGACTCCGGAACTGGCTCAGTCAAACACCGGAACTGGCTCAGTCAGACTCCGGAACTGGCTCAGTCAAACACCGGAACTGGCTCAGTCAGACTCCGGAACATGCTCAGTCAGACTCCGGAACTGGCTCAGTCAGACTCCGGAACTGGCTCAGTCAGACTCCGGAACTGGCTCAGTCAGACTCCGGAACTGGCTCAGTCAGACACTGGAACTGGCTCAGTCATTGTGTGTTGGCGCTGGATTAGATGGCTGCCGTTTTATTGTCTCTTAACCAACCGTTCTATTTTGTTTGTTTTTTGTGTTGTTTGTAACTTATTTTGTACATAATGTTGCTGCTATGTTCTCTTATGAACAAAAAAAGCTTCAGAACAGCGATTACTCACCTCGAATTGGATAAGGAATTTTTCATTTAATGAGTCTGTAGGGAATTACATTATATACCCCAAACACCCGAACAGGCCTTCATTCCCGTCATTCATTGGAGAAAGAAACAGAGATTTCGCGGAAAGAGATCGGGGTGCCTTGTGACGATCAGGCAACGAGTGGCTAATCTCCCTTTTCCATCCGTACTGTAAACTAACGTTCAATTGCTAAAGAAATGTACCGAACTGAAAGCACGTATATCCTACCAACGGGACATTAAAAACTGTAATATCTTATGTTTCACAGAGTCGTGGCTGAACGATGACATTAAGAACATACAGCTGGCAGGTTATACACCCTATCAGCAGGATAGAACAGCAGCCTCTGGTAAGACATGGGGCTGGGGGCCTATCCATATATGTAAACAGCTGGTGCACGATATCTAAGGAAGTCTCGAGGTTTTGCTCACCTGAGGTAGAGTATCTCATGATAAGCTGTAGACCACACTATCTACATGGAGAGTTCTCATCTGTATTTTTCGTAGCTGTCTACATACCACAACAGACCGATGCTGGCACTAAAACCGCACTAAATAACCTATATACCTCCATAAGCAAACAGGAAAACGCTCATCCAGAGGCGGAGCTCAGGGAAACTTAAATCAGTTTTACCTACTTTCTATCAGCATGTTAAATGTGCAACCAGAGAGAAAACAACTCTAGATCACCTTTACTCCACACACAGAGATGTGTATAAAGCTCTCCCTCGCCCTCCATTTGGCAAACCTGACCATAATTCTGTCCTCCTGATTCCTGCTTACAAGCAAAAATTCAAGCAGGAAGCACCAGTGACTCTGTCTATAAAAAGTGGTGAGATGAAGCAGATGCTAAACTACAGGACTGTTTTGCTAGCACAGACTGGAATATGTTCCGGGATTCTTCCGATGGCATTGAGGAGTACACTACATCAGTCACTGGCTTCATCAATAAGTGCATCAATGACCTCTTTTATTTTCAAGTTTTCTACTCCGCTAGCCAGCACCTTGCCAAAATAGGTTTGCATTTATTTTTCTTCTAGACCGGGCGACTGTGTGATCACGCTCTCTGCAGCCAATGTGAGTAAGACCTTTAAACAGGTCAACATTAACAAGGTCGCAAGGCCAGACGGATTACCAGGACGTGTACTCTAAGCATGAGCTGACCAACTGGCAAGTGTGTTCACTGACATTTTCAACATGTCCCTGATTGAGTCTGTAATACCAACATGTTTCAAGCAGACCTGTGCCCAAGAACACCAAGGTAACCACCGACTACCGACGCGTAGCACTCAGGTCTGTAGCCATGAAATGCTTTGAAAGGCTGGTCATGGCTCACATCAACACCTTGTCCCAAAAACCCTAGACTCACTCCAATTTGCATACCGCCCAAACAAATCCACAGATGATGCAATCTCTATTGCACTCCACACTGCCCTTTCCCACCTGGACAAAAGGAACACCTATGTGAGAATGCTATTCATTGACTACAGCTCAGTTTTCAACACCATAGTGCCCTCAAAGCTCATCACTAAGCTAAGGACCCTGGGACTAAACACCTCCCTCTGCGACTGGATCCTGGACTTCCTGACAGGCTGCCCCCAGGTGGTAAGGGTAGGTAACAACACATCTGCCACGCTGATCCTCAACACGGGGCCCCTCAGGGGTGCATGCTCAGCCCCCTCCTGTACCCCCTGTTCACTCATGACTGCACGGCCAGGCACGACTCCAGCACCATCATTAAGTTTGCTGATGACACAATAGTGGTAGGCCTGATCACCGACAACGCCTATAAGGAGGAGGTCAGAGACCTGGCCGGGTGGTGCCAGAATAACAACCTATCCCTCAATGTAACCAAGACTAAGGAGATGATTGTGGACTACAGGAAAAAGAGGACCGAGCACGCCCCCGTTCTCATCGACAGGGTTGCAGTGGAGCAGGTTGAGAGCTTCAAGTTCCTTGGTGTCCACATCACCAACAAACTAACATGGTCCAAGCACACCAAGGCAGTCGTGAAGAGGGCACGACAAAACCTATTCCCCCTCAAGAGACTGAAAAGATTTGCCATGGATCCTCTGATCCTCAAAAAGTTAAACAGTTGCACCATCGAGAGCATCCTGACTGGTTGCCTTACGGTCAGAGGCAACTGCTCGGCCTCCGACCACAAGGCACTACAGAGGGTAATGCGTAAGGCCCAGTACATCACTGGGGCCAAGCTTCCTGACATCCAGGATCTCTTTACAGAGGAAGGCCCTACAAATTGTCAAAGACTCCAGCTACCCTAGTCATACACTGTTCTCTCTGCTATCGCACTGCAAGCGGTACCGGAGCGCCAAGTCTAGGTCCAAGAGGCTTCTACCCCCAAGCCATAATCAAATGGCTACCCAGACTATTTGCATTGTCCTTCTACATTGCTGCTCCTCTCTGTTATTATCTAAGCATAGTCACTTTAATAACTCTACCTACGTGTACATATTACCTCAACACCAGTGCCCCCGCACAGTTAACAGTGGGTTAACTGCCTTGTTCAGTGGCAGAACAACAGATTTTTACCTTGTCAGCTCAGGGATTCGATTTAGCAACCTTTTGGTTATTGGCCCAATGCTCTAACCACTAGGTTACCTGCAGCTCTTTAATTATTTGTTATTCTTATCTCTTACTTTTGTTAGTTTTTCTTAAAACTGCATTGTTGGTTAAGGGCTTGTAAGTTAGCATTTCACTGTAAGGTCTACACCTGTTGTATTTGGCGCCTGTGACAAATACAATTAGATTTGATTCCGACACTGGAACTGGCTCAGTCAGACACTGATCACAGAGAACACTGTTTAACACAGTCATAACCATTCATTATTAATAATACTCTTAGAGTGGAGGAGAGGGAGGTAGAGAGAGTGAAGGAGAGAGAGGGAAGGAGAGTGAGGTAGAGAGAGTGGAGGAGAGGGAGGTAGAGAGAGTAAAGGAGAGAGAGGGGAGGAGAGGGAGGTAGAGAGAGAGAATGAAGGAGAGAGAGGAGAGGAGAGGGAGGTAGAGAGAGTAAAGGAGAGAGAGGGGAGGAGAGGGAGGTAGAGAGAGTGAAGGAGAGGGAGGGGAGGAGAGGGAGGTAGAGAGAGTAAAGGAGAGAGAGGGGAGGAGAGGGAGGTAGAGAGAGAGAATGAAGGAGAGAGAGGAGAGGAGAGGGAGGTAGAGAGAGTAAAGGAGAGAGAGGGGAGGAGAGGGAGGTAGAGAGAGTGAAGGAGAGGGAGGGGAGGAGAGGGAGGTAGAGAGAGTGAAGGAGAGGGAGGGGAGGAGAGGGAGGTAGAGAGAGTGAAGGAGAGGGAGGGGAGGAGAGGGAGGTAGAGAGAGTGAAGGAGAGGGAGGGGAGGAGAGGGAGGTAGAGAGAGTAAAGGAGAGGGAGGGGAGGAGAGGGAGGTAGAGAGAGTGAAGGAGAGGGAGGGGAGGAGAGGGAGGTAGAGAGAGTGAAGGAGAGGGAGGGGAGGAGAGGGAGGTAGAGAGAGTAAAGGAGAGGGAGGGGAGGAGAGGGAGGTAGAGAGAGTGAAGGAGAGGGAGGGGAGGAGAGGGAGGTAGAGAGAGTGAAGGAGAGGGAGGGGAGGAGAGGGAGGTAGAGAGAGTAAAGGAGAGGGAGGGGAGGAGAGGTAGAGAGAGAGAATGAAGGAGAGAGAGGAGAGGAGAGGGAGGTAGAGAGAGTAAAGGAGAGAGAGGGGAGGAGAGGGAGGTAGAGAGAGTGAAGGAGAGGGAGGGGAGGCGAGGGAGGTAGAGAGAGTAAAGGAGAGAGAGGGGAGGAGAGGGAGGTAGAGAGAGAGAATGAAGGAGAGAGAGGAGAGGAGAGGGAGGTAGAGAGAGTAAATGAGAGAGAGGAGAGGGAGGTAGAGAGAGTAAAGGAGAGAGAGGGGAGGAGAGGGAGGTAGAGAGAGTGAAGGATAGAGAGGGGAGGAGAGGGAGGTAGAGAGAGTAAAGGAGAGAGAGGGGAGGAGAGGGAGGTAGAGGGAGTCAAATGGAAGGAGAGGAAGGTAGAGAGAGACAGAGGGAAGGAGATGAAGGTAGAGGGAGTAGAACAGGTGGGAAATGCAGAAAATGAGAGAAAGAGAGATGTGGAGACGGGGGGGAGAGAGAGGTAGAGAGAGTAAAGGAGAGAGAGGGGAGGAGAGGGAGGTAGAGAGGTAGAGAGAGGGGAGGAGAGGGAAGGGGGAGAGAGAGGTAGAGAGAGTAAAGGAGAGAGAGAGGGGAGGAGAGAGATTTCGGGGGAGGTAGAGGGAGTCAAATGGAAGGAGAGGAAGGTAGAGAGAGACAGAGAGAAGGAGATGAAGGTAGAGGGAGTAGAACAGGTGGGAAATGCAGAAAATGAGAGAAAGAGAGATGTGGAGACGGGGGGGAGAGAGAGGTAGAGAGAGTAAAGGAGAGAGAGGGGAGGAGAGGGAGGTAGAGAGGTAGAGAGAGGGGAGGAGAGGGAAGGGGGAGAGAGAGGTAGAGAGAGTAAATGAGAGAGAGGAGAGGGAGGTAGAGAGAGTAAAGGAGAGAGAGGGGAGGAGAGGGAGGTAGAGAGAGTGAAGGATAGAGAGGGGAGGAGAGGGAGGTAGAGAGAGTAAAGGAGAGAGAGGGGAGGAGAGGGAGGTAGAGGGAGTCAAATGGAAGGAGAGGAAGGTAGAGAGAGACAGAGGGAAGGAGATGAAGGTAGAGGGAGTAGAACAGGTGGGAAATGCAGAAAATGAGAGAAAGAGAGATGTGGAGACGGGGGGGAGAGAGAGGTAGAGAGAGTAAAGGAGAGAGAGGGGAGGAGAGGGAGGTAGAGAGGTAGAGAGAGGGGAGGAGAGGGAAGGGGGAGAGAGAGGTAGAGAGAGTAAAGGAGAGAGAGAGGGGAGGAGAGAGATTTCGGTCCATACTGATCTGGTCCTGCATCCTGTACTTCCCTAATGTTGAGAACAGGAAGATGTGATGCAGACACACTGATATCACACAGATATGACTCTGATATCCTCCAGGGGAGTTTACTGCTTAAGTCCAGCAGCACTGACAGCCTGTAAAACTTAATGACTTAAGGCCCAGAGTGAAAGGCTTCTGTATCGTTGCTAGGTTGCAAGGGTGTATGTGTGTGTGTCTGTCTTGCTCTGTTACCTCCACTCATCCTCTGTTTCCTCAGGTGTGTGTGTGTGTGTATGTGTGTGTTTGTGTGTGTGTGTGTGTGTGTGTGTGTGTGTGTGTGTGTGTGTGTGCCCTTGCTTTTACTCTGGCATTAGATCTCATCATGGTTAATCATCATGGGAAATAAACAATCAGAAATGAACAGTTACCATTGGCTATGTACAGTGTTGTAACAATGTGCTAAAAGTTGAAGTATGAAAGGGAACATAAATGAACAGATACATCTACGATGATTTTTGTTCTCCACTGGTTATACTTTTCTTGTGGCAACAGGTCACAAATCTTGTTCCTGTGATGGTACACTGGTCTCTCTCTCTCTCTCAAATTCAACTATAACTAAATAACTGTCATCCTCACCATTACTACAACTATCATCATAATTTTTTATTTTACCTTTATTTAACTAGGCAAGTCAGTTAAGAACAAATTATTATTTTCAATGACGGCCTATGAACAGTGGATTAATTGCCTGTTCAGGGGCAGAACAACAGATTTGTACCTTGTCAGCTCGGGGATTTGAACTTGCAACCTTTCGGTTACTAGTCCAACGCTCTAACCACTAGGCTACCCCATGAGTATTTTTATTTTTTACTCTGGGTTTAATAAGTAAACATTTGGAATAAATGAAGTCATTTCTGTGAATAATGAATCCCTTGGTGATGAATATTTCCCACAGTAAAGGAGAAAGTGAATCTCTGTTTCTACCTCCCCTGTTGTGAAGTTGTCTCTCTCTCTCGCTCTCTCTCTCTAGTAGCAGAGGTAGTTTGTAGCCACAGGTACAGCTAACGTACAGTAGTCTTCTCTGTGTAGGTGTGGTTGGTCACAGTAGTTTAAGGAGGTGTCATTTTCTAACATAAATAATTCTGATAGTTGTCTGTTTCTGACTCTCAAATTCTAAACATGGTCAACAGCAGTTCATATGCCTGTCAGCGTGTGGGTCAGTGTGTGGGTCAGCGTGTGGGTGGGTCAGCGTCTGGGTCAGTGTGTGGGTCAGTGTGTGTGTGGGTCAGTGTGTGGGTGGGTCAGCGTCTGGGTCAGCATGTGGGTCAGCGTGTGGGTCAGTGTGTGGGTGGGTCATCGTGTGGGTGTGTCAGCGTGTGGGTGGGTCAGCGTCTGGGTCAGCATGTGGGTCAGCGTCTGGGTCAGTGTGTGGGTCAGCGTGTGGGTTAGTGTGTGGGTGGGTCACCGTGTGGGTGGGTCTGTGTGTGGGTCAGTGTGTAGGTTAGTGTGTGGGTGGGTCAGCGTGTGGGTTAGTGTGTGGGTGGGTCAGTGTGTGAGTCAGTGTGTAGGTTAGTGTGTGGGTGGGTCAGCGTGTGGGTGGGTTAGCGTGTGGGTCAGTGTGTGGGTTAGTGTGTGGGTGGGTCAGCGTGTGGGTTAGTGTGTGGGTGGGTCACCGTGTGGGTGGGTTAGTGTGTGTGTCAGTATGTAGGTTAGTGTGTGGGTGGGTCAGCGTGTGGGTGGGTTAGCGTGTGGGTCAGTGTGTGGGTTAGTGTGTGGGTGGATTAGCGTCTGGGTCAGTGTGTGGGTTAGTGTGTGGGTGGGTCAGCGTCTGGGTCAGTGTGTGTTGTGTATCTTCAGGCTGAATGAGTTTTGTTGTTCGTCAAATTTCTGTCATTAATCTCACTGTATGCTGTGCTGTGAGGTCACATCCTGCGGGAACATTAACACATTGTGTAAATGTTAGCTGTGCATTATGGTCACGCTGAGTGTGTGTGTGTGTGCGTGTGTGTGTAAACAATATGGTCGTGGTCAGGGTGATATCGTCTTCCTGTCTTGTGTTGATTCAGTTCCTGTGTTACCCTCCAGATAAGAGAACAGCTTTAGCAAACACACACACACACACACACACGCACACACACACGCACACACACACACACACACACACACACACACACACACACACACACACACACACACACACACACACACACACACACACACACACACACACACACACACACACACACACACACACACAAACTGCTGCTCTTTCCATGACAGACTGACCAGGTGAATCCAGGTGACATGGATTGTGTATGTGTGCCATTCAGAGGGTGAACACCCGCCACCTGCCAAATTTGGGTGGGTTTGGGTATTGGCGGGTATGACGTTCACCCGTGGTCCATTTGCAGGGTGCTACAGTGGGAGCATTTACATTTGGGTGGGTTTGGGTATTGGCGGGTATGACGTTCACCCGTGGTCCATTTGCAGGGTGCTACAGTGGGAGCATTTACATTTGGGTGGGTTTGGGTATTGGCGGGTATGACGTTCACCCGTGGTCCATTTGCAGGGTGCTACAGTGGGAGCATTTACATTTGCCAATAAAAATAGTTAAAAGTCAAATATGAGCATATGTCACTTAAGGTAAGAAGAATGCTGCAGTATGTTGTTTTCAAAGTATTTCTGTTGTTTTGTTTCAGAGCTGCTGATTGCACAGATAACTATGAATCCTATATCCCACCTCACACAGTAACACTGTCTGGCAGTAACACTGTCTGGCACTAACACTGTCTGGCAGTAACACTGTCTGGCAGTAACACTGTCTGGCAGTAACACTGTCTGGCAGTAACACTGCCTGGCAGTAACACTGCCTGGCAGTAACACTGCCTGGCAGTAACACTGTCTGGCACTAACACTGTCTGGCAGTAACACTGTCTGGCACTAACACTGCCTGGCAGTATCACTGTCTGGCAGTAACACTGTCTGGCAGTAACACTGTCTGGCAGTAACACTCTCTGGCAGTAACACTGTCTGGCACTAACACTGCCTGGCAGTATCACTGTCTGGCAGTAACACTGCCTGGCAGTAACACTGTCTGGCAGTAACACTGTCTGGCAGTAACACTGTCTGGCAGTAACACTGTCTGGCAGTAACACTGTCTGGCACTAACACTGCCTGGCAGTAACACTGTCTGGCAGTAACACTGCCTGGCAGTAACACTGTCTGACAGTAACACTGCCTGGCAGTAACACTGCCTGGCAGTAACACTGTCTGGCAGTAATACTGTCTGGCAGTAACACTGTCTGGCAGTGACACTGTCTGGCAGTAACACTGCCTGGCAGTAACACTGTCTGGCAGTAATACTGTCTGGCAGTAACACTGTCTGGCAGTGACACTGCCTGGCAGTAACACTGTCTGGCAGTAACACTGTCTGGCAGTAACACTGTCTGGTACTAACACTCTCTGGCAGTAACACTGTCTGGCAGTAACACTGTCTGGCAGTAACACTGTCTGGCAGTAACACTGTCTGGCACTAACACTGTCTGGCAGTAACACTGTCTGGCAGTAACACTGCCTGGCAGTAACACTGTCTGGCAGTAACACTGTCTGGCAGTAACACTGTCTGGCAGTAACACTGCCTGGCAGTAACACTGTCTGGCAGTAACACTGTCTGGCAGTAACACTGTCTGGCAGTAACACTGCCTGGCAGTAACACTGTCTGGCAGTAACACTGTCTGGCAGTAACACTGTCTGGCAGTAACACTGTGCTGGTAGATTCATCTTTGGAGGCGCTGTGCACAGGCATAAAAGGTGGTCTACTTTACTCGACAGTCTACAAAGTGACTTGTCCTTGTCCTTGGCTATTGACATTGTTTTCTTCAATGGTTTGAGTCTACTGCTTCAACTGATAGCGAAGAGACGTCCTAGTCCAATGTTCCCCGCCCGGCCACCTGCGGGCTGAATCTGGCAAAACGGGGTGCAACTCAATATTAGGAAGTTGTTACTAATGTTTTTTTACACTCAGTGTATGTGTGTACAGTGTGTGTGTGTGTGTGTGTGTGTGTACAGCCTCTCACTCTGAGTCTGTGTGTGTGTGTGTGTGTGTGTGTGTACAGCCTCTCACTCTGAGTCTGTGTGTGTGTGTGTGTGTGTGTGTGTGTGTGTGTGTGTGTGTGTGTGTGTGTGTGTACAGCCTCTCACTCTGAGTCTGTGTGTGTGTGTTTAGCTTTGCGGAGGCAGTATGCATGTTAGCTATGCCTGGCTAAGCAGCTTTCTAGGACCAAAAAGCAAACTTTCTCACGCAGATTCAGGTAGAGTTGTACCGCAGAAGCATTTCATAGTTTACTCTCATCAAATCAAACTTTATTTGTCACATTTGCCAAATACAACAAGTATTTCACCTTACAGTGAAATGCTTACTTACAAGCCCTTAACCAACATTTCATAGTTAACTCTCATGCCGTTCATCTGGTATCTGTGATACTATATGCATTTGACCTTTTATTAATTTAGCAGACACTTATCCAGAGCGATTTACACTAGCAATTAGGGTTTAGTGCCTTGCTCAAGGGCACATCGACCGATTTCTCTGCTCGGGGATTTGAACCAGCAACCTTTTGGTCACCGGCCCAACGCTGTTAACCGCTACCTACTGCCCTATATTCTTCAATATGTAAATGGTGTTACTTACCGTAAACTCAATCGAAAGCTAGCTTGAAATGTCGTGGATGGGGCTATCGAATAGTTATTTTTTGATAGATCCAGCGGTTGTTACGTTGTCATGGAGAGCAGTCCCGTGTGTTTGAGAGCAGAGGATCACTGGTTCAAGCCCGGAATGGGGACAGGGACAGTGGAGCAAGCTGTCCTATTAGCAGCTCACTGATGTCCGATTCACTAATGTGAAAACACCCCCATCATTCAGTGCTTGATGAGCGATTGAATGAATTAATGAATTAATGCAAACTCTGGATGGTGATGGTTTGGGTGTTGTGTCCTTTTTCTCCGTGAGACAGTTCCAGTCCGTACTGTACTGGGATCTGAATAGTAAGATGGTAGTTCCAGTCCGTACTCTACTGGGATCTGAATAGTAAGATGGTAGTTCCAGTCTGTACTCTACTGGGATCTGAATAGTAAGATGGTAGTTCCAGTCCGTACTCTACTGGGATCTGAATAGTAAGATGGTAGTTCCAGTCCGTACTCTACTGGGATCTGCATAGTAAGATGGTAGTTCCAGTCCGTAATGTACTGGGATCTGAATAGTAAGATGGTAGTTCCAGTCCGTACTGTACTGGGATCTGAATAGTAAGATGGTAGTTCCAGTCCGTACTCTACTGGGATCTGCATAGTAAGATGGTAGTTCCAGTCTGTACTGTACTGGGATCTGAATAGTAAGATGGTAGTTCCAGTCCGTACCCTACTGGGATCTGAATAGTAAGATGGTAGTTCCAGTCCGTACCCTACTGGGATCTGAATAGTAAGATGGTAGTTCCAGTCCGTACTCTACTGGGATCTGAATAGTAAGATGGAAGTTCCAGTCCGTACTGTACTGGGATCTGAATAGTAAGATGGTAGTTCCAGTCCGTACTCTACTGGGATCTGAATAGTAAGATGGAAGTTCCAGTCCGTACTCTACTGGGATCTGAATAGTAAGATGGTAGTTCCAGTCTGTACTCTACTGGGATCTGAATAGTAAGATGGTAGTTCCAGTCCGTACTCTACTGGGATCTGAATAGTAAGATGGTAGTTCCAGTCCGTACTCTACTGGGATCTGCATAGTAAGATGGTAGTTCCAGTCCGTACTGTACTGGGATCTGAATAGTAAGATGGTAGTTCCAGTCCGTACTGTACTGGGATCTGAATAGTAAGATGGTAGTTCCAGTCCGTACTCTACTGGGATCTGCATAGTAAGATGGTAGTTCCAGTCCGTACTGTACTGGGATCTGAATAGTAAGATGGTAGTTCCAGTCCGTACCCTACTGGGATCTGAATAGTAAGATGGTAGTTCCAGTCCGTACCCTACTGGGATCTGAATAGTAAGATGGTAGTTCCAGTCCGTACTCTACTGGGATCTGAATAGTAAGATGGAAGTTCCAGTCCGTACTGTACTGGGATCTGAATAGTAAGATGGTAGTTCCAGTCCGTACTCTACTGGGATCTGAATAGTAAGATGGAAGTTCCAGTCCGTACTCTACTGGGATCTGCATAGTAAGATGGTAGTTCCAGTCCGTACTGTACTGGGATCTGAATAGTAAGATGGTAGTTCCAGTCCGTACCCTACTGGGATCTGAATAGTAAGATGGTAGTTCCAGTCCGTACTCTACTGGGATCTGAATAGGAAGATGGTAGTTCCAGTCCGTACTCTACTGGGATCTGAATAGTAAGATGGTAGTTCCAGTCCGTACCCTACTGGGATCTGAATAGTAAGATGGTAGTTCCAGTCCGTACTCTACTGGGATCTGAATAGTAAGATGGAAGTTCCAGTCCGTACTGTACTGGGATCTGAATAGTAAGATGGTAGTTCCAGTCCGTACTGTACTGGGATCTGAATAGTAAGATGGTAGTTCCAGTCCGTACTCTACTGGGATCTGAATAGTAAGATGGTAGTTCCAATCCGTACTCTACTGGGATCTGAATAGTAAGATGGTAGTTCCAGTCCGTACTCTACTGGGATCTGCATAGTAAGATGGTAGTTCCAGTCCGTACTGTACTGGGATCTGAATAGTAAGATGGTAGTTCCAGTCCGTACCCTACTGGGATCTGAATAGTAAGATGGTAGTTCCAGTCCGTACCCTACTGGGATCTGAATAGTAAGATGGTAGTTCCAGTCCGTACTCTACTGGGATCCTAATAGTAAGATGGAAGTTCCAGTCCGTACTGTACTGGGATCTGAATAGTAAGATGGTAGTTCCAGTCCGTACTCTACTGGGATCTGAATAGTAAGATGGTAGTTCCAGTCCGTACTCTACTGGGATCTGAATAGTAAGATGGAAGTTCCAGTCCGTACTGTACTGGGATCTGAATAGTAAGATGGTAGTTCCAGTCCGTACTGTACTGGGATCTGAATAGTAAGATGGTAGTTCCAGTCCGTACTCTACTGGGATCTGAATAGTAAGATGGTAGTTCCAATCCGTACTCTACTGGGATCTGAATAGTAAGATGGTAGTTCCAGTCCGTACCGTACTGGGATCTGAATAGTAAGATGGTAGTTCCAGTCCGTACCCTACTGGGATCTGAATAGTAAGATGGTAGTTCCAGTCCGTACCCTACTGGGATCTGAATAGTAAGATGGTAGTTCCAGTCCGTACCCTACTGGGATCTGAATAGTAAGATGGTAGTTCCAGTCCGTACCCTACTGGGATCTGAATAGTAAGATGGTAGTTCCAGTCCGTACCCTACTGGGATCTGAATAGTAAGATGGTAGTTCCAGTCCGTACTCTACTGGGATCCTAATAGTAAGATGGAAGTTCCAGTCCGTACTGTACTGGGATCTGAATAGTAAGATGGTAGTTCCAGTCCGTACTCTACTGGGATCTGAATAGTAAGATGGTAGTTCCAGTCCGTACTCTACTGGGATCTGAATAGTAAGATGGAAGTTCCAGTCCGTACTGTACTGGGATCTGAATAGTAAGATGGTAGTTCCAGTCCGTACTGTACTGGGATCTGAATAGTAAGATGGTAGTTCCAGTCCGTACTCTACTGGGATCTGAATAGTAAGATGGTAGTTCCAATCCGTACTCTACTGGGATCTGAATAGTAAGATGGTAGTTCCAGTCCGTACCGTACTGGGATCTGAATAGTAAGATGGTAGTTCCAGTCCGTACCCTACTGGGATCTGAATAGTAAGATGGTAGTTCCAGTCCGTACCCTACTGGGATCTGAATAGTAAGATGGTAGTTCCAGTCCGTACCCTACTGGGATCTGAATAGTAAGATGGTAGTTCCAGTCCGTACCCTACTGGGATCTGAATAGTAAGATGGTAGTTCCAGTCCGTACCCTACTGGGATCTGAATAGTAAGATGGTAGTTCCAGTCCGTACCCTACTGGGATCTGAATAGTAAGATGGAAGTTCCAGTCCGTACTCTACTGGGATCTGAATAGTAAGATGGTAGTTCCAGTCCGTACTCTACTGGGATCTGAATAGTAAGATGGTAGTTCCAGTCCGTACCCTACTGGGATCTGAATAGTAAGATGGTAGTTCCAGTCCGTACTCTACTGGGATCTGAATAGGAAGATGGTAGTTCCAGTCCGTACTCTACTGGGATCTGAATAGTAAGATGGTAGTTCCAGTCCGTACCCTACTGGGATCTGAATAGTAAGATGGTAGTTCCAGTCCGTACTCTACTGGGATCTGAATAGTAAGATGGAAGTTCCAGTCCGTACTGTACTGGGATCTGAATAGTAAGATGGTAGTTCCAGTCCGTACTGTACTGGGATCTGAATAGTAAGATGGTAGTTCCAGTCCGTACTCTACTGGGATCTGAATAGTAAGATGGTAGTTCCAATCCGTACTCTACTGGGATCTGAATAGTAAGATGCTAGTTCCAGTCCGTACTCTACTGGGATCTGCATAGTAAGATGGTAGTTCCAGTCCGTACTGTACTGGGATCTGAATAGTAAGATGGTAGTTCCAGTCCGTACCCTACTGGGATCTGAATAGTAAGATGGTAGTTCCAGTCCGTACCCTACTGGGATCTGAATAGTAAGATGGTAGTTCCAGTCCGTACTCTACTGGGATCTGAATAGTAAGATGGAAGTTCCAGTCCGTACTGTACTGGGATCTGAATAGTAAGATGGTAGTTCCAGTCCGTACTCTACTGGGATCTGAATAGTAAGATGGTAGTTCCAGTCCGTACTCTACTGGGATCTGAATAGTAAGATGGTAGTTCCAGTCCGTACTGTACTGGGATCTGAATAGTAAGATGGTAGTTCCAGTCCGTACCCTACTGGGATCTGAATAGTAAGATGGTAGTTCCAGTCCGTACTCTACTGGGATCTGAATAGTAAGATGGTAGTTCCAGCCCGTACCCTACTGGGATCTGAATAGTAAGATGGTAGTTCCAGTCCGTACCCTACTGGGATCTGAATAGTAAGATGGTAGTTCCAGTCCGTACTCTACTGGGATCTGAATAGTAAGATGGAAGTTCCAGTCCGTACTGTACTGGGATCTGAATAGTAAGATGGTAGTTCCAGTCCGTACTGTACTGGGATCTGAATAGTAAGATGGTAGTTCCAGTCCGTACTCTACTGGGATCTGAATAGTAAGATGGTAGTTCCAATCCGTACTCTACTGGGATCTGAATAGTAAGATGGTAGTTCCAGTCCGTACCCTACTGGGATCTGAATAGTAAGATGGAAGTTCCAGTCCGTACTCTACTGGGATCTGAATAGTAAGATGGTAGTTCCAGTCCGTACTCTACTGGGATCTGAATAGTAAGATGGTAGTTCCAGTCCGTACCCTACTGGGATCTGAATAGTAAGATGGTAGTTCCAGTCCGTACTCTACTGGGATCTGAATAGGAAGATGGTAGTTCCAGTCCGTACTCTACTGGGATCTGAATAGTAAGATGGTAGTTCCAGTCCGTACCCTACTGGGATCTGAATAGTAAGATGGTAGTTCCAGTCCGTACTCTACTGGGATCTGAATAGTAAGATGGAAGTTCCAGTCCGTACTGTACTGGGATCTGAATAGTAAGATGGTAGTTCCAGTCCGTACTGTACTGGGATCTGAATAGTAAGATGGTAGTTCCAGTCCGTACTCTACTGGGATCTGAATAGTAAGATGGTAGTTCCAATCCGTACTCTACTGGGATCTGAATAGTAAGATGGTAGTTCCAGTCCGTACTCTACTGGGATCTGCATAGTAAGATGGTAGTTCCAGTCCGTACTGTACTGGGATCTGAATAGTAAGATGGTAGTTCCAGTCCGTACCCTACTGGGATCTGAATAGTAAGATGGTAGTTCCAGTCCGTACCCTACTGGGATCTGAATAGTAAGATGGTAGTTCCAGTCCGTACTCTACTGGGATCTGAATAGTAAGATGGAAGTTCCAGTCCGTACTGTACTGGGATCTGAATAGTAAGATGGTAGTTCCAGTCCGTACTCTACTGGGATCTGAATAGTAAGATGGTAGTTCCAGTCCGTACTCTACTGGGATCTGAATAGTAAGATGGTAGTTCCAGTCCGTACTGTACTGGGATCTGAATAGTAAGATGGTAGTTCCAGTCCGTACCCTACTGGGATCTGAATAGTAAGATGGTAGTTCCAGTCCGTACTCTACTGGGATCTGAATAGTAAGATGGTAGTTCCAGCCCGTACCCTACTGGGATCTGAATAGTAAGATGGTAGTTCCAGTCCGTACCCTACTGGGATCTGAATAGTAAGATGGTAGTTCCAGTCCGTACTCTACTGGGATCTGAATAGTAAGATGGAAGTTCCAGTCCGTACTGTACTGGGATCTGAATAGTAAGATGGTAGTTCCAGTCCGTACTGTACTGGGATCTGAATAGTAAGATGGTAGTTCCAGTCCGTACTCTACTGGGATCTGAATAGTAAGATGGTAGTTCCAATCCGTACTCTACTGGGATCTGAATAGTAAGATGGTAGTTCCAGTCCGTACCGTACTGGGATCTGAATAGTAAGATGGTAGTTCCAGTCCGTACCCTACTGGGATCTGAATAGTAAGATGGTAGTTCCAGTCCGTACCCTACTGGGATCTGAATAGTAAGATGGTAGTTCCAGTCCGTACCCTACTGGGATCTGAATAGTAAGATGGTAGTTCCAGTCCGTACCCTACTGGGATCTGAATAGTAAGATGGTAGTTCCAGTCCGTACCCTACTGGGATCTGAATAGTAAGATGGTAGTTCCAGCCCGTACTCTACTGGGATCTGAATAGTAAGATGGTAGTTCCAGTCCGTACCCTACTGGGATCTGAATAGTAAGATGGTAGTTCCAGTCCGTACTCTACTGGGATCTGAATAGTAAGATGGAAGTTCCAGTCCGTACTGTACTGGGATCTGAATAGTAAGATGGTAGTTCCAGTCCGTACTGTACTGGGATCTGAATAGTAAGATGGTAGTTCCAGTCCGTACTCTATTGGGATCTGAATAGTAAGATGGTAGTTCCAATCCGTACTCTACTGGGATCTGAATAGTAAGATGGTAGTTCCAGTCCGTACCGTACTGGGATCTGAATAGTAAGATGGTAGTTCCAGTCCGTACCCTACTGGGATCTGAATAGTAAGATGGTAGTTCCAGTCCGTACCCTACTGGGATCTGAATAGTAAGATGGTAGTTCCAGTCCGTACTCTACTGGGATCTGAATAGTAAGATGGTAGTTCCAGTCCGTACTCTACTGGGATCTGAATAGTAAGATGGTAGTTCCAGTCCGTACCCTACTGGGATCTGAATAGTAAGATGGTAGTTCCAGTCCGTACTCTACTGGGATCTGAATAGTAAGATGGAAGTTCCAGTCCGTACTGTACTGGGATCTGAATAGTAAGATGGTAGTTCCAGTCCGTACTGTACTGGGATCTGAATAGTAAGATGGTAGTTCCAGTCCGTACTCTACTGGGATCTGAATAGTAAGATGGTAGTTCCAATCCGTACTCTACTGGGATCTGAATAGTAAGATGGTAGTTCCAGTCCGTACCGTACTGGGATCTGAATAGTAAGATGGTAGTTCCAGTCCGTACCCTACTGGGATCTGAATAGTAAGATGGTAGTTCCAGTCCGTACCCTACTGGGATCTGAATAGTAAGATGGTAGTTCCAGTCCGTACCCTACTGGGATCTGAATAGTAAGATGGTAGTTCCAGTCCGTACCCTACTGGGATCTGAATAGTAAGATGGAAGTTCCAGTCCGTACTCTACTGGGATCTGAATAGTAAGATGGTAGTTCCAGTCCGTACTCTACTGGGATCTGAATAGTAAGATGGTAGTTCCAGTCCGTACCCTACTGGGATCTGAATAGTAAGATGGTAGTTCCAGTCCGTACTGTACTGGGATCTGAATAGTAAGATGGTAGTTCCAGTCCGTACTGTACTGGGATCTGAATAGTAAGATGGTAGTTCCAGTCCGTACTCTACTGGGATCTGAATAGTAAGATGGTAGTTCCAATCCATACTCTACTGGGATCTGAATAGTAAGATGGTAGTTCCAGTCCGTACCGTACTGGGATCTGAATAGTAAGATGGTAGTTCCAGTCCGTACCCTACTGGGATCTGAATAGTAAGATGGTAGTTCCAGTCCGTACCCTACTGGGATCTGAATAGTAAGATGGTAGTTCCAGTCCGTACCCTACTGGGATCTGAATAGTAAGATGGTAGTTCCAGTCCGTACCCTACTGGGATCTGAATAGTAAGATGGTAGTTCCAGTCCGTACCCTACTGGGATCTGAATAGTAAGATGGAAGTTCCAGTCCGTACTCTACTGGGATCTGAATAGTAAGATGGTAGTTCCAGTCCGTACTCTACTGGGATCTGAATAGTAAGATGGTAGTTCCAGTCCGTACCCTACTGGGATCTGAATAGTAAGATGGTAGTTCCAGTCCGTACTCTACTGGGATCTGAATAGGAAGATGGTAGTTCCAGTCCGTACTCTACTGGGATCTGAATAGTAAGATGGTAGTTCCAGTCCGTACCCTACTGGGATCTGAATAGTAAGATGGTAGTTCCAGTCCGTACTCTACTGGGATCTGAATAGTAAGATGGAAGTTCCAGTCCGTACTGTACTGGGATCTGAATAGTAAGATGGTAGTTCCAGTCCGTACTGTACTGGGATCTGAATAGTAAGATGGTAGTTCCAGTCCGTACTCTACTGGGATCTGAATAGTAAGATGGTAGTTCCAATCCGTACTCTACTGGGATCTGAATAGTAAGATGGTAGTTCCAGTCCGTACTCTACTGGGATCTGCATAGTAAGATGGTAGTTCCAGTCCGTACTGTACTGGGATCTGAATAGTAAGATGGTAGTTCCAGTCCGTACCCTACTGGGATCTGAATAGTAAGATGGTAGTTCCAGTCCGTACCCTACTGGGATCTGAATAGTAAGATGGTAGTTCCAGTCCGTACTCTACTGGGATCTGAATAGTAAGATGGAAGTTCCAGTCCGTACTGTACTGGGATCTGAATAGTAAGATGGTAGTTCCAGTCCGTACTCTACTGGGATCTGAATAGTAAGATGGTAGTTCCAGTCCGTACTCTACTGGGATCTGAATAGTAAGATGGTATTTCCAGTCCGTACTCTACTGGGATCTGAATAGTAAGATGGTAGTTCCAGTCCGTACCCTACTGGGATCTGAATAGTAAGATGGTAGTTCCAGTCCGTACTCTACTGGGATCTGAATAGTAAGATGGAAGTTCCAGTCCGTACTGTACTGGGATCTGAATAGTAAGATGGTAGTTCCAGTCCGTACTGTACTGGGATCTGAATAGTAAGATGGTAGTTCCAGTCCGTACTCTACTGGGATCTGAATAGTAAGATGGTAGTTCCAATCCGTACTCTACTGGGATCTGAATAGTAAGATGGTAGTTCCAGTCCGTACCGTACTGGGATCTGAATAGTAAGATGGTAGTTCCAGTCCGTACCCTACTGGGATCTGAATAGTAAGATGGTAGTTCCAGTCCGTACCCTACTGGGATCTGAATAGTAAGATGGTAGTTCCAGTCCGTACCCTACTGGGATCTGAATAGTAAGATGGGAGTTCCAGTCCGTACCCTACTGGGATCTGAATAGTAAGATGGTAGTTCCAGTCCGTACCCTACTGGGATCTGAATAGTAAGATGGTAGTTCCAGTCCGTACCCTACTGGGATCTGAATAGTAAGATGGTAGTTCCAGTCCGTACTGTACTGGGATCTGAATAGTAAGATGGTAGTTCCAGTCCGTACCCTACTGGGATCTGAATAGTAAGATGGTAGTTCCAGTCCGTACTCTACTGGGATCTGAATAGTAAGATGGTAGTTCCAGTCCGTACTCTACTGGGATCTGAATAGTAAGATGGTAGTTCCAGTCCGTACCCTACTGGGATCTGAATAGTAAGATGGTAGTTCCAGTCCGTACTCTACTGGGATCTGAATAGTAAGATGGAAGTTCCAGTCCGTACTGTACTGGGATCTGAATAGTAAGATGGTAGTTCCAGTCCGTACTGTACTGGGATCTGAATAGTAAGATGGTAGTTCCAGTCCGTACTCTACTGGGATCTGAATAGTAAGATGGTAGTTCCAATCCGTACTCTACTGGGATCTGAATAGTAAGATGGTAGTTCCAGTCCGTACCGTACTGGGATCTGAATAGTAAGATGGTAGTTCCAGTCCGTACCCTACTGGGATCTGAATAGTAAGATGGTAGTTCCAGTCCGTACCCTACTGGGATCTGAATAGTAAGATGGTAGTTCCAGTCCGTACCCTACTGGGATCTGAATAGTAAGATGGTAGTTCCAGTCCGTACCCTACTGGGATCTGAATAGTAAGATGGTAGTTCCAGTCCGTACCCTACTGGGATCTGAATAGTAAGATGGTAGTTCCAGTCCGTACCCTACTGGGATCTGAATAGTAAGATGGAAGTTCCAGTCCGTACTCTACTGGGATCTGAATAGTAAGATGGTAGTTCCAGTCCGTACTCTACTGGGATCTGAATAGTAAGATGGTAGTTCCAGTCCGTACTCTACTGGGATCTGAATAGTAAGATGGTAGTTCCAGTCCGTACTCTACTGGGATCTGAATAGTAAGATGGTAGTTCCAGTCCGTACTGTACTGGGATCTGAATAGTAAGATGGTAGTTCCAGTCCGTACTCTACTGGGATCTGAATAGTAAGATGGTAGTTCCAGTCCGTACTCTACTGGGATCTGAATAGTAAGATGGTAGTTCCAGTCCGTACTCTACTAGGATCTGAATAGTAAGATGGTAGTTCCAGTCCGTTCCCTACTGGGATCTGAACAGTAAGATGGTAGTTTCAGTCCGTACCCTACTGGGATGTCAATAGTAAGATGGTAGTTCCAGTCCGTACTCTACTGGGATCTGAATAGTAAGATGGTAGTTCCAGTCCGTACTGTACTGGGATCTGAATAGTAAGATGGTAGTTCCAGTCCGTACTCTACTGGGATCTGAATAGTAAGATGGTAGTTCCAGTCCGTACCCTACTCCTACTGGGATCTGAACAGTAAGATGGTAGTTTCAGTCCGTACCCTACTGGGATATCAATAGTAAGATGGTAGTTCCAGTCCGTACTCTACTGGGATCTGAATAGTAAGATGGTAGTTCCAGTCCGTACCCTACTGGGATCTGAACAGTAAGATGGTAGTTTCTGTCCGTACCCTACTGGGATGTCAATAGTAAGATGGTAGTTCCAGTCCGTACTCTACTGGGATCTGAATAGTAAGATGGTAGTTCCAGTCCGTACCCTACTGGGATCTGAATAGTAAGATGGAAGTTCCAGTCCGTACTCTACTGGGATCTGAATAGTAAGATGGTAGTTCCAGTCTGTACTCTACTGGGATCTGAATAGTAAGATGGTAGTTCCAGTCTGTACTCTACTGGGATCTGAATAGTAAGATGGTAGTTCCAGTCTGTACTCTACTGGGATCTGAATAGTAAGATGGTAGTTCCAGTCTGTACTCTACTGGGATCTGAATAGTAAGATGGTAGTTCCAGTCCGTACTCTACTGGGATCTGAATAGTAAGATGGTAGTTCCAGTCCGTACTCTACTGGGATCTGAATAGTAAGATGGTAGTTCCAGTCCGTACTGTACTGGGATCTGAATAGTAAGATGGTAGTTCCAGTCCGTACTCTACTGGGATCTGAATAGTAAGATGGTAGTTCCAGTCCGTACTGTACTGGGATCTGAATAGTAAGATGGTAGTTCCAGTCCGTACTCTCCTGGGATCTGAACAGTAAGATGGTAGTTCCAGTCCGTACTCTACTGGGATCTGAATAGTAAGATGGTAGTTCCAGTCCGTACTCTACTGGGATCTGAATAGTAAGATGGTAGTTCCAGTCCGTACTCTACTGGGATCTGAATAGTAAGATGGTAGTTCCAGTCCGTACTCTACTGGGATCTGAATAGTAAGATGGTAGTTCCAGTCCGTACTGTACTGGGATCTGAATAGTAAGATGGTAGTTCCAGTCCGTACTCTACTGGGATCTGAATAGTAAGATGGTAGTTCCAGTCCGTACTCTACTGGGATCTGAATAGTAAGATGGTAGTTCCAGTCCGTACTCTACTGGGATCTGAATAGTAAGATGGTAGTTCCAGTCCGTACTCTACTGGGATCTGAATAGTAAGATGGTAGTTCCAGTCCGTACTCTACTGGGATCTGAATAGTAAGATGGTAGTTCCAGTCCGTACTGTACTGGGATCTGAATAGTAAGATGGTAGTTCCAGTCCGTACTCTACTGGGATCTGAATAGTAAGATGGAAGTTCCAGCCTTCAGAGATACTGAGGATTATCAGAAGAGCAGAGGAGAGAGGAGGATATAGGGATAGAAGAGGAGAGAGAGAGAGACGGAGACAGAGAGGGAGGAAGGAAGAGTGGAAACGAGAGAGGAGGAGAGATAATCAGGGGAAAAGGAAGAAAGTTTCCTTCTTTGAGAAGACTTTACATAAACCCTGTCATCTCAATAAGCCCAGCACACACAGACAAACACACATACGCACTGATGCACTCACGCTCACATACTACACACACATGTACAGTAAATAATTCCTCTGAGCTCTCCTGTTGTCCCTGTTGCTGGGAGAGAGGAAGGAAGGGCAACAGGGGCAGAGAGAGAGTGAAGAGTAAAATAGAGAGCTCATATTCATGCCTGAGGAGGTTGTTATTGCAATGTGTTTCCATGGAGACAGCAGGTTTCCAGTGCTGTTATTCTGGCCCTTGCTCACTCAGATCACAAGCCAAATCAAATTATATTGGTCACATACACATATTTAGCAGATGTGATTGCGGGCGATGATTGTGTGTGTATGTGTTTGCGAGGTTATGCCCATATCAGTGTGTTGAGAGTATTTGCAATGTTTATTTGCATAGTTGCATTTATACTGTACAATGTACTGTATGTACATGTGTGTGTGTACCGTAGATGTCGGTCTGAATGTATGTGGTCAAAAATAGAACTGACTCCCCATGTAGCTGAGACACCGGTGAGCCATGTAGCTGAGACACCGGTGAGCCATGTAGCTGAGACACCGGTGAGCCATGAGGTGAACCATGTAGCTGAGACACCGGTGAGCCATGAGGTGAACCATGTAGCTGAGACACTGGTGAACCATGTAGCTGAGACACTGACTCCCCATGTAGCTGAGACACCGATGAGCCATGTAGCTGAGACACCGGTGAGCCATGAGGTGAGACACTGGTGAGCCATGTAGCTGAGACACCGATGAACCATGAGGTGAGACACCGGTGAGCCATGAGGTGAGACACCGGTGAGCCATGAGGTGAGACACCGGTGAGCCATGTAGCTGAGACACCGGTGAGCCATGTAGCTGAGACACCGGTGAGCCATGTAGCTGAGACACCGGTGAGCCATGAGGTGAGACACCGGTGAGCCATGTAGCTGAGACACTGGTGAGCCATGTAGCTGAGACACTGACTCCCCATGTAGCTGAGACACCGGTGAGCCATGTAGCTGAGACACTGACTCCCCATGTAGCTGAGACACCGGTGAGCCATGTAGCTAAAACACCGGTGAGCCATGTAGCTGAGACACCGGTGAGCCATGTAGCTGAGACACCGGTGAGCCATGTAGCTGAGACACCGGTGAGCCATGTAGCTGAGACACCGGTGAGCCATGAGGTGAGACACCGGTGAGCCATGTAGCTGAGACACTGGTGAGCCATGTAGCTGAGACACTGACTCCCCATGTAGCTGAGACACCGGTGAGCCATGTAGCTGAGACACTGACTCCCCATGTAGCTGAGACACCGGTGAGCCATGTAGCTAAAACACCGGTGAGCCATGTAGCTGAGACACTGACTCCCCATGTAGCTGAGACACCGGTGAGCCATGTAGCTGAGACACTGGTGAGCCATGAGGTGAGACACCGGTGAGCCATGTAGCTGAGACACTGACTCCCCATGTAGCTGAGACACTGGTGAGCCATGAGGTGAGACACCGGTGAGCCATGTAGTTGAGACACTGACTCCCCATGTAGCTGAGACACTGGTGAGCCATGAGGTGAGACACTGGTGAACCATGAGGTGAACCATGAGGTGAGACACCGGTGAGCCATGAGGTGAGACACCGGTGAGCCATGAGGTGAGACACTGGTGAACCATGAGGTGAGACACCGGTGAGCCATGAGGTGAGACACTGGTGAACCATGAGGTGAACCATGAGGTGAGACACCGGTGAGCCATGAGGTGAGACACCGGTGAGCCATGAGGTGAGACACCGGTGAGCCATGTAGCTGAGACACTGGTGAACCATGAGGTGAGACACCGGTGAACCATGAGGTGAGACACCGGTGAACCATGAGGTGAGACACCGGTGAACCATGAGGTGAGACACCGGTGAACCATGAGGTGAGACACCGGTGAGCCATGAGGTGAGACACCGGTGAGCCATGAGGTGAGACACCGGTGAGCCATGAGGTGAGACACCGGTGAGCCATGAGGTGAGACACTTGTGAACCATGAGGTGAGACACTTGTGAACAATGAGGTGAGACACTTGTGAACAATGAGGTGAGACACTTGTGAACCATGAGGTGAGACACCTGTGAACCATAAGGTGAGACACCGGTGAGCCATGAGATGAGACGCCGGTGAGCCATGAGGTGAGACACAGGTGAGCCATGAGGTGAGACACCGGTGAGCCATGAGGAGAGACACCGGTGAGCCATGAGGTGAGACACCGGTGAGCCATGAGGTGAGACACCGGTGAGCCATGAGGTGAGACACCGGTGAACCATGAGGTGAACCATGAGGTGAGATACCGGTGAACCATGAGGTGAGACACTGGTGAACCATGAGGTGAGACACCGGTGAACCATGAGGTGAGACACTGGTGAGCCATGAGGTGAGACACCGGTGAGACACAGGTGAGCCATGAGGTGAGGCACCGGTGAGCCATGAGGTGAGACACCGGTGAGCCATGAGGTGAGACACCGGTGAGCCATGAGGTGAGACACCGGTGAACCATGAGGTGAACCATGAGGTGAGACACCGGTGAGCCATGAGGTGAGACACTGGTGAACCATGAGGTGAGACACCGGTGAACCATGAGGTGAGACACCGGTGATCCATGAGGTGAGACACCAGTGAGCCATGAGGTGAGACACTTGTGAACCATGAGGTGAGACCGGTGAACAATGAGGTGAGACACCGGTGAGCCATGAGGTGAACCATGAGGTGAGATACCGGTGAACCATGAGGTGAGACACTGGTGAACCAAGAGGTGAGACACCGGTGAACCATGAGGTGAGACACCGGTGAGCCATGAGGTGAGACACTGGCTAGCCATGAGGTGAGACACTGGTGAGCCATGAGGTGAGACACAGGTGAGCCATGAGGTGAGGCACCGGTGAGCCATGAGGTGAGACACCGGTGAGACACCGGTGAGCCATGAGGTGAACCATGAGGTGAGATACCGGTGAACCATGAGGTGAGACACCGGTGAACCATGAGGTGAGACACCGGTGAACCATGAGGTGAGACACCGGTGAGCCATGAGGTGAGGCACCGGTGAGCCATGAGGTGAGACACCGGTGAGCCATGAGGTGAGACACCGGTGAGCCATGAGTTCAGCCGGTCATATGGCTCATTCACCCAAACTGTGTGTGTTTGCAGTCTCAATGAGAATGATGGAGGGAAAGGGGGACAGCGATGGAGAAAGAGAGAGGTTGAGAGAGGAAAAAGCAGCCATGATTCAGCAATTATTTCTTCAGTTGAAAATAATGAAAATCCTCTTTTAAATGAAAACCCCCATCAACAAAATATAAAATTATAATTTTGCTGGTCAGCAGAGTGGTGTTGTGATGAGAAACAGAAAAGAGGAGGAGATTGGAGTGACAGGTTTACTGCTCAGAGTGAGAACTATTCTCTACACGCACACTGAACATCGACACAGACTTGGTGGTCTGTTGAATAATGGGTAGTGAAGTTTTCTAATGTCTGGTGGCTACTGCCGCTTCACTACAGGCTGACTTAGTCACACACACGCTGGTGCTGGTTACATCATACTCAATCTGTGTCACCCTGGGGTGAGTGTCACACGGACAAACAGGCAATGACATCATCCCAGTCAGTATGTGTTTAGAAAGAGGGGATGGAGTGGTCTGGTCAAATAAAGACCCAGTCTCCTCCTCAGCCACATAGACTACTGACTGACTGACTGACTGTCTGTTCCTCAGCCACAGAGACTACTGACTGACTGTCTGACCCTGTGTCTTCTCCTCAGCCACAGAGACTACTGACTGACTGACTGTCTGACTCTCTGTCTCCTCCTCAGCCACAGAGACTACTGACTGACTGACTGTCTGTTCCTCAGCCACAGAGTCTACTGACTGACTGACTGACCCTCTGTCTCCTCCTCAACCACAGAGACTACTGACTGACTGACTGTCTGTTCCTCAGCCACAGAGACTACTGACTGACTGTCTGACCCTATGTCTCCTCCTCAGCCACAAAGACTACTGACTGACTGACTGACCCTCTGTCTCCTCCTCAGCCACAGAGACTACTGACTGACTGACTGTCTGTTCCTCAGCCACAGAGACTACTGACTGACTGACTGACTGTCTGTTCCTCAGCCACAGTGACTACTGACTGACTGACTGACCCTCTGTCTCCTCCTCAGCCACAGAGACTACTGACTGACTGACTATCTGTTCCTCAGCCACAGAGACTACTGACTGACTGACTGACTGACTGACCCTCTGTCTCCTCCTCAGCCACAGAGACTACTGACTGACTGACTCTCTGTCTCCTCCTCAGCCACAGAGACTACTGACTGACTGACTGTCTGTTCCTCGGCCATAGAGACTACTGACTGACTGACCCTCTGTGTCCTCCTCAGCCACAGAGACTACTGACTGACCCTCTGTCTCCTCCTCAGCCACAGAGTCTACTGACTGACTGACTGACCCTCTGTCTCCTCCTCAGCCACAGAGACTACTGACTGACTGACTGACCTCTGTCTCCTCCTCAGCCACAGACTACTGACTGACTGACTGACCCTCTGTCTCCTCCTCAGCCACAGAGACTACTGACTGACTGACTGACTCTCTGTCTCCTCCTCATCCACAGAGACTACTGACTGACTGACTGACTGACTCTCTGACTCCTCCTCAGCCACAGAGACTACTGACTGACTGACTGACTGACCCTCTGTGTCCTCCTCAGCCACAGAGACTACTGACTGACCCTCTGTCTCCTCCTCAGCCACAGAGTCTACTGACTGACTGACGGACCCTCTGTCTCCTCCTCAGCCACAGAGACTACTGACTGACTGACTGACCCTCTGTCTCCTCCTCAGCCACAGACTACTGACTGACTGACTGACCCTCTGTCTCCTCCTCAGCCACAGAGACTACTGACTGACTGACTGTCATTTCCTCAGCCACAGAGTCTACTGACTGACTGACCCTCTGTCTCCTCCTCAGCCACAGAGACCACTTACTGACTGACTGACCCTCTGTCTCCTCCTCATCCACAGAGACTACTGACTGACTGACTGACCTCTGTCTCCTCCTCAGCCACAGACTACTGACTGACTGACTGACCCTCTGTCTCCTCCTCAGCCACAGAGACTACTGACTGACTGACTGACTCTGTCTCCTCCTCATCCACAGAGACTACTGACTGACTGACTGACTGACTCTCTGACTCCTCCTCAGCCACAGAGACTACTGACTGACTGACTGACTGACCCTCTGTGTCCTCCTCAGCCACAGAGACTACTGACTGACCCTCTGTCTCCTCCTCAGCCACAGAGTCTACTGACTGACTGACCCTCTGTCTCCTCCTCAGCCACAGAGACCACTTACTGACTGACTGACCCTCTGTCTCCTCATCAGCCACAGAAACTACTTTGTCTTTTCCTCAGCCACAGAGACTACTGACTGACTGACTGACCCTCTGTCTCCTCCTCAGCCACAGTCTACTGACTGACTGACGGACCCTCTGTCTCCTCCTCAGCCACAGAGACTACTGACTGACTGACTGACCCTCTGTCTCCTCCTCAGCCACAGACTACTGACTGACTGACTGTCATTTCCTCATCCACAGAGTCTACTGACTGACTGACCCTCTGTCTCCTCCTCAGCCACATAGACTACTGACTGACTGACTGACCCTCTGTCTCCTCCTCAGCCACAGACTACTGACTGACTGACTGTCTGTTCCTCAGCCACAGAGACTACTGCCTGAATGACTGACTGACTGTTTGTTCCTCAGCCACAGAGCTACTGCCTGAATGACTGACTGTCTGTTCCTCAGCCACAGAGACTACTGACTGACTGTCTGACCCTCTGTCTCCTCCTCATCCACAGAGACTACTGACTGACTGACTGTCTGTTCCTCAGCCACAGAGACTACTGCCTGAATGACTGACTGACTGTTTGTTCCTCAGCCACAGAGCTACTGCCTGAATGACTGACTGTCTGTTCCTCAGCCACAGAGACTACTGACTGACTGTCTGCCTCCTCTTCAGCCACATGGACTACTGACTGACTGACTGTCTGTCTCCTCCTCAGCCACAGAAACTACTGACTGACAGACTGACTGACTGTCTCCTCAGCCACAGAGCCGACTGACTGACTGACTGTCTGTTCCTCAGCCACAGAGACTACTAACTGGCTGTCTGTTTCTCAGCCACAGGGACTACTGACTGACTGACTGTCTGTCTCCTCCTCAGCCACAGGGACTACTGACTGACAGACTGACTGACTGTCTCCTCCTCAGCCACAGAGCCGACTGACTGACTGACTGTCTGTTCCTCAGCCACAGGGACTACTGACTGTTTCCTCATCAGCCACATAGACTATTGACTAACTGACTGTCTCCTCCTCAGCCACAGAGCCGACTGACTGATTGATTGACTGACTGACTGTCTGTTCCTCAGCCACAGAGACTACTGACTGGCTGTCTGTTTCTCAGCCACAGAGACTACTGACTTACTGACTGACCCTCTGTCTCCTCCTCATCCACAGAGACTACTGACTGACTGACTGATTGACCCTATGTCTGTTCCTCAGCCACAAAGACTACTGACTGGCTGTCTGTTTCTCAGCCACAGAGACTGGAGTGGTCTGGTCAAATATAGACCCCGTCTCCTCCTCAGCCACAGAGACTATTGACTGACGGATGTTCCTCAGCCACAGACACTATGACGCATCAACTCCACAGTACAAAAGTCAGTTTTCTGTTGTGCAGAAAAATATGAAGGAAGAAAGAGAGGGAAAGAGGAGATGTGGAGAGAGGAGGAGAGATGAAGGCAAAATGAGAGGAGGAGGAGAGATGAAGGCAAAATGAGAGGAGAGAGAAGAGATGAAGGCAAAATGAGAGGAGAGAGAAGGAGAGGAGAAGAGCCAGGGAGAGATGAGAGGAGAGGAGAAGAGAAGGAGAGATGGAGGCAAAAAGAAAGGAGAGAGAAGAGATGAGATGGGGAGAGAGTAGAGGGGAGATGGAGACAAAAGGAGAGAGGAGAGGAGGGGAGACAGGGAGAGAATGAGTGGTGGACACAGGTGATGTCTCTCCTCTCAATCATCTTTCTACTCTCCTTTCCTCATCAATCTCTCTATTTCTCTCGTTCTCTGTTTGTCTCTCTGTCTCGCTACCTGTGTATTCCTTTCTCTCACTCTTTCACTCTCCCTTGCTCTCCCTCTCTTCCTGTCTCTCTCCCCTACTCTCTCTCCCCCCCTCTCTCTCAATCCAGTTTCAATTTAAGGGCTTTATTGGCATGGGTAACATATGTTAAGTAGATAAACAAGTTTAATACACAATAAAAATTAACAGTTAACATTACACCCACAAAAGTTCCAAAATAATATGTGCAAATAGTTAAAATACAAAGGGGAAAACAAAAAAACATTAATATGAGTTGTATTTACTATGGTGTTTGTTCTTCACTGGTTTCCTTTTTCTTGTGGCAACAGGTCACAAATCTTGTTGCTGTGATGGCACACTGTTGTCATTCCGTGGTCAGGTATTCTGCCGCTGTGTACTCTCTGTTTAGGGCCAAATAGCATTCTAGTTTGCTCAGTTTTTTTGTAAATTCTTTCCACTGTGTCAAGTAATTATCTTTCTGTTTTCTCATGATTTGGTTGGGTCTAATTGTGTTGCTGTCCTGGGGCTCTGTGGGGTCCGTTTGTGTTTGTGAATCGAGCCCCAGGACCAGCTTGCTTAGGGGACTGTTCTCCAGGTTCATCTCTCTGTAGGGGATGGCTTTGAAATGGAAGGTTTGGGAATCACTTCCTTTTAGGTGGTTGTAGAATTTAACGTCTCTTTTCTGAATTTGATAATTAGCGGGTATCGGCCTAATTCTGCTCTGCGCGTGCATTATTTGGCGTTTTGTTGTACAAGGAAGATATTTTTGCATGCAGAGTGTCAATTTTGTGTTTGTCCCATTTTAGTGAATTATTGGTGTACCCCAGACCTCACAACCATAAAGGGCAATGGGTTCTTGTTACGCACGCCTCTATGAAGAGGGAACGCAACACCCTGCTACAACTAAACTCTCCGTGAAGTGAAAGAGGTATGGACTGTAGGTGCGAGTAAGGATGACAACAGGCAGAATGTGGTACCGTTTACAAGGACTTTATTCCTTTACACGGTAATATGGGGAAAAGGGGCTGGATGGAACCAAAGCAAAGAAAGTAAATCTCAAAGCCCCCTCTCTTATCTTACCTGCCTACCCACTACTTACCTAATTTAGCACCACCTGGTGCCCTAACCAAAATACAGGGGGTGGTCCACCCAGGTCTTACCTAGTGTGCCTAGACAATGAATATACTACGGGTATATGTATGCCCGCGGGCCTCTTGCCTAAACACTCCCAAGGTGCCTTCCCCTTCCCCCCTGGGAACAAATGAAACAGAATGTTAAACAACTTCACAAACAAACTAAGAAACAAAGGACATCAAATAAACTCTATCTGAGCAACAAACTCATAGAACATACCAACTTCCCAGCAATGAACTCCCAGCAAAATCAACCTCAGTAATCCCAACCTCCAGCAAATCTACCTGCAATGACCTCCCAGCAAATCTACCTGCAATGACCTCCCAGCAAATCTACCTGCAATGACCTCCCAGCAAATCTACCTGCAATGACCTCCCAGCAAATCTACCTGCAATGACCTCCCAGCAAATCTACCTGCAATGACCTCCCAGCAAATCTACCTGCAATGACCTCCCAGCAGATCTACCTGCAATGACCTCCCAGCAAATCTACCTGCAATGACCTCCCAGCAAATCTACCTGCAATGACCTCCCAGCAAATCTACCTGCAATGACCTCCCAGCAAATCTACCTGCAATGACCTTCCAGCAAATCTACCTGCAATGACCTCCCAGCAAAAATCGATCTCCCAGCAATAATCGATCTCCCAGCAAAAATCGATCTCCCAGCAAAAATCGATCTCCCAGCAAAAATCGATCTCCCAGCAAAAATCGATCTCCCAGCAAAAATCGATCTCCCAGCAAAAATCGATCTCCCAGCAAAAATCGATCTCCCAGCAAAAATCGATCTCCCAGCAAAAATCGATCTCCCAGCAAAAATCGATCTCCCAGCAAAAATCGATCTCCCAGCAAAAATCGATCTCCCAGCAAAAATCGATCTCCCAGCAAAAATCGATCTCCCAGCAAAAATCGATCTCCAGCAAAAAATTGATCTCCAGCAAAAAATTGATCTCCAGCAAAAATCGATCTGCAATGACCTCCCAGCAAATCTCTCTCTCCTGAACAGAACACTGGCTTTTATATAGCTTCAGAAGGAATAGGTAATTGGAGACAGCTGTGTCTTGACGAGGGGGCGGGGTCAGCTCTCCAATTAGCCCTGGAGTCGACCAATCAGCTGCTTGAGGGATTTCAGGAAGCCATTTCCTGAAATAAACACATGCAAATACACAAACTACAACACATAATCTGGGGAACGTAACAGTTCGAGCTTCAGAAGGAATAGGTAATTGGAGACAGCTGTGTCTTGACGAGGGGGCGGGGTCAGCTCTCCAATTAGCCCTGGAGTCGACCAATCAGCTGCTTGAGGGATTTCAGGAAGCCATTTCCTGAAATAAACACATGCAAATACACAAACTACAACACATAATCTGGGGAACGTAACAGTTCTATAACTGATTCAAGTATTTTTAGCCAGATCCTAATTGGTATGTCGAATTGTATGAACTTTTTGATGGCATAAGAGGCCCTTCTTGCCTTGTCTCTCAGATCGTTCACAGCTTTGTGGAAGTTGCCTGTGGCACTGATGTTTAGGCCAAGGTATGTATAGTTTTTTTGTGTGCTCTTGGGTAATGGTGTCTAGATGGAATTTGTATTTGTGATCCTGGCAACTGGACCTTTTCTGGAACACCATTATTTTTGTCTTGCTGAGATTTACTGTCAGGGACTTTACTGTTGTTGCCTAATTGTTTTCTGTTAGATTTCCACACTACTTTCCTTCCATCTATAACATTTCTTAATATTATACAATTCCTTTGTTTTTGATGCCTCATGATTGGGTATTGCTCTGTTGAAGTAGACTGTGATTTTGCTGTGATCTTGGGGTGTCAGTGGGCTGAATGTGAACATTCTGAGAGACTCTGGGTTGAGGTCAGTGATTAAGTAGTCTACAGTATTACTGGCAAGAGATGAGCTATCGGTCTACCTATGTAATACGTACCTGTTTTGATTCATTTAATACAGTGAGTTAGGTCTGCTCTATAACAAATTAGCATACCCCCTGGATCCTCAGGCCTTGGATATTCCAGGATGAGATAGTGGAGGCTTTGTGTTCCATAAAGTCTCCAATGTTGTTAGTCGTGAAGATTGGTCTCAGACCAGTAAGTGTGAGCAGAGCCTGCTGAGCATCTGGTACATGCCATTGGCTTGGGCGAGTGTAAGAGTGGGGGATTGGGCCTGTTTGCCTGCTCATGGCCTGGGTGTATGTGTGACTTCCATGTTGAGGGCCTCTTTGCGGGAGTGGGGGGCATGGGGTGGGCAGGAGATGCATAGGTCCGATCTGAGAGGGCCTAAATGCGGTGTGGCCATGGTTGGCTTGGGGGAGGTGTTGATTGGTGTGGATGTGGCTAGTGGTGCTTTGGTCTGGATGTAGGTCCTCTATGTGTAGGTCTGGCAGAGTGTCTCACTGGTCTAGGCAGGGTGTCTGTTGACCTGTTGCTCCTCTGTGAGGTGGTGGGGCTGCGGTTGAGGGCGATGTCTTTTGCGGTCTGGGCGAAGGTGGGCACTGCTGCCTTGTATAGGTGGACCTGGTTGCAAAGGCTGTTCATGTCCAAGGTGGAGTGGTGGGCCAGGTAGACATTTGGTTTTGAGGCACAGTCATGGGAAATACTTGCGTTTACCTTCTGTATGTTAGCAGGGTGGAAGTATTTTCGTGGTAGCAGGGTGGCGATAACTACTTGTGCGTTGGGGAAAGTAGAGTTAACTTTTTCTATCACTTCCTTGAGTGCTGTGGCCACCCTTTCCTGCTGTGTTCTTAGGTCATTTGTGCCTGTGTGTATTATTATGTGGCTAGGTGAACCTAGTTGGTTCTCAGACAGAAGGTCTAGGGCACGCTGGGTGTTTGGACACCAGAGTTTAGAAACTGTGTGTTTCGTAAAAAAGTGTATTTTCTAGTATATGTTTCCCGTTTGAGTCCATAAGGAGTACAATCTTCATTTTGTGATGTTATTAAAAAGTGTATGAACCAAATACTGTAATTTAGGAAGGAAACCTACTTTGGATATTAATTTTCCATCCAATATGATGTTAATACAATATGAAGAACGATTAAACTATTTTTGTTAAGATAGGAATGTGAATTTAGTTTTCTAACGAGATTCTAGTTTTCATGTCCTTTGCACATTAACTAAGCCACACCCGAATGAGTTCAGAAGAGTGTGTCAGTGTGATGGAACTCCCCTTTTTGACCAGAGTGCTTATAAGGACTTGCTAAGAATTAATATGCAGACCAAAAGACGTGAGACCGTGGTCCACACGTTGAAATAGTTAGAAACTTTGTACTGAGACCAGCAGATGTGAAGCCATGGCTACACGTTGAAATGATTGGGAAACTCTGAAACTCAACATGAGGTGAAGAAAAATTCACTAGATCCAAATATTGACAGTCTGCAGTTGTGCATGTAAAGGAACCTAGAACACGAGGTGGGAAGGAAGGAAATCTCATCTCAGACAGTCAACTGAGTATCTGTTCTTTTTGAACACTCCACTACAAAGCCTTACAACCATCGAGCCCTTCCCCATAGAAGGATTGGTTTGTTTCAACAGAGAGGCGACGAACAAAGACATCTAACTTAGACGTAAATACATTGCATTTATTATCCAAACAGGCGGCAGTTTGTGTGCAATGTATATAGTTACTGTGAGCGTAGTTTCCAAATGTGCGATGAATGTCCGTTTCTCCGTATTTCTCTATTTTACAACCCCCTTTTTCATCTCTGTGAAACAAGCCGTCATCTCTTGTCAGTCCACTAGGGACTTTTGTCTCATGTAAGAGTGTATGTGTATTCTGTATTATTATTTAGTTAGTTAGTAAACAAATTATTTTATCAATTTGTGTAGAACTGAATAATCACAAAGGCTGGGGTTCTTGCAGATTCACGAAGTCTGCGACATTCAGAATGAGACTGATATTAGGTAATGCTTAATCAGTCAAATGTATTTATAAAGCCCTTTTTTACATCATCTGATGTAACAAAGTGCTATACAGAAACCCAGCCTAAAACCCCAAACAGCAAGCAACGCATATGTAGAAGCATGGTGGCTAGGAAAAACTCCCTAGAAAAGAAGGAACCGAGGAAGAAACCTAGAGAGGAACCTGGCTCTGAGGGGTGGCCAGTCCTCTTCTGGCTGTGCCGGGTGGAGATTATAACAGAACATGGCCAAGATGTTCAAACGTCCATAGATGACCATCAGGGTCAGATAATAATAATCACAGTGGTTGTGGAGGGTGCAACAGGTCAGCACCTCAGGAGTAAATGTCAGTTGGCTTTTCATAGCCGATGATTCAGAGTTAGAAACAGCAGGTGCGGTAGAGAGAGAGAGTCGAGGGACAAGGCAGCACGTCCGGTGAACAGGTCAGGGTTCCATAGCCGCAGGCAGAACAGTTAACTGGAGCAGCAGCAGGCCAGGTAGTCCTGAGGCATGGTCCTAGGGCTCAGGTCCTCCGAGACGAGAGAGAGAGAGAGAGAGAGAGAGAGAGAGAGAGAGAGAGAGAATTAGAATTAGAATTAGAGGTAGCATACTTAAATTTACACAGGACACCGGATGAGACAAGAGAAATACTCCAGATATAGCAGACTAATCCTAGCCCCCCGACACATAAACTATTGCAGCATAATTACTGCGGGCTGATACAAGAAGGGTCGGAAGACACTGTGACCCCGTCCGACTATACCCCCGGACAGGGCCAACCAGGCAGGACATCTTCAACCACCAACTTACTAACCGTAGACCAGGCCGAGTATAGCCCACAAAGATATCTCCCATGGCACGAACCCGGACAGGAAGATCACGTCAGAGACTCAACCCACTGAAGTGATGCATCGCTCCTAGGGACAGCATGGAAAAGCACCAGTAAGCCAGTGACTCAGCCCCCGTAATAGGGTTAGAGGCAGAGAATCCCAGTGTAGAGAGGGGAACTGGCCAGGCAGAGACAGCAAGGGTGGTTCGTTGCTCCAGTGCCTTTCTGTTCACCTTCACACCCCCTGGGCTAGACTACACTCAATCATAGGACCTACTGAAGAGATGAGTCTTCAGTAAAGACTTAAAGGTCGAGGCCGAGTCTGCGTCTCTCACGTGGATCGGCAGACCATTCCATAAAAATGGAACCCTATAGGAGAAAGCCCTGCCTCCAGTTGTTTGCTTAGAAATTCTAGGGACAATTAGGAGGCCTGCGTCTTGCGACCGTAGCGTACGTGTAGGTATGTATGGCAGGACCAAATCAGAAAGATAGGAGCAAGCCCATGTAATGCTTTGTAGTTTAGCAGTAAAACCTTGAAATTAACCCTAGCCTTAACAGGAAGCCAGTGTAGAGAGGCTAGCACTGGAGAATGATCCATTTTTTTGGTTCTAGTCAGGATTCTAGCAGCTGTGTTTAGCACTAACTGAAGTTTATTTAGTGCTTTATCCGGGTAGTCAGAAAGTAGAGCATTGTAGTAGTCTAATCTACAAGTGACAAAAGCATGGATACATTTTTCTGCATCAGTTTTGGACAGAAAGTTTCAGATTTTTGCAATGTTACGTAGATGGAAAAAAGCTGTCCTTGAAAGAGTCTTGATATGTTCGGCAAAAGAGAGATCAGGGTCCAGAGTAACGCCGAGGTCCTTCACAGTTTTATTTGAGATGACTGTACAACTATCAAGATTAATTGTCAGATCCAACAGAAGATCTCTTTGTTTCTTGGGAGTTCAAAAAGTAAATCATTTGCCACCATCCACTTCTTTATTCATGAAACATAGGCTTCCAGGGTAGGAAATGTTGGGGATTCACCATGTTTCATTGAAATGTACAGCTGTGTATTGTCTGCATAGCAGTGAAAGTTAACATTATGGTTCCGAATTACATCACCAAGAGGTAAAAAATGTAGTGAAACAATAGAGGTCCTAAAACGGATCCTTGAGGAACACCAACATTTACAGTTGATTTGTCAGAGGACAAACCATCCACAGAGACAAACTGATATCTTTCCGACAGATGAGATCTAAACCAGGCCAGAACTTGTCCGTGTAGACCAATTTGGGTTTCCAATCTCTCCAAAAGAATGTGGTGATCGATGGTATCAAAAGCAGCACTAAGGTCTAGGAGCACGAGGACAGATGCAGAGCCTTGGTCTGACATCATTAAAAGTCATTTACCACCTTCACAAGTGCAGTCTCAGTGCTATGATGGGGTGTATATCCAGACTGAAGTGTTTCGTATACATTGTTAGTCTTCAGGAAGGCAGTGAGTTGCTGAGCAATAGCCTTTTCATTTTTTTTTGAGGAATGGGAGATTTGATATAGGCCGGTAATTTTCTATTTCCTGGGTCAAGGCTTTTTCAAGACAGGCTTTATTACTGCCACTTTTAGTGAGTTTGGTACACATCCGGTGCAGAGGGAGCCGTTTATTATGTTCAATAAATGTTTAATAAATGACTTATCGACTTATGACTTATGATATCTTATATCATCTTGAGTTTAATTCGGGAGATGGTAACTCGTTAAACAACTTCTTCCGTGGTGCCCCAAATTCCAAATTAGTTAATTGTTACATGATTAATTTAATCAGGTAACAATTAAACAAAGTTAGTGGATTAAATAAATAACAGTCATCACATTAATAAAAGTCACGTGATGACAGTATTGTAAGGACCTCTGAACGGCGGGAGAGGGCTTCAAAGCCCTCTGCATTTTGGTGGGGTAGGCTGTGAAACTCCAGCCAATTCTGGGCTCAAGGGCTTTGACAACACTCAATTCACACCTCAGTGCTAATTGAAGTTGCAGTCAGATATGTTCTGTCCTGGCAATCTTGGTAGCCTTAATTTAGCATTCAGTCCTTATAAAATATATCATTGTAATGGTTTTTACTTCTTGGTGATAAAAGTAGCTTCAGACTAAACATTACTCACTCAGTTCCAGGTTGAATGGTGTTTTCAGGTTTCTGTTGTTTGTTTGCCAGAACATTTGCTGTATAGCTTGGAAATAGCAATCTTTGGTAGTATCCTTCCAGGTATTTTTTTCCAAATTCAGGTTGTAAGTTTGGAGTTTTGATTTGGAGTGAAGGTTATGTTGTGGAGGGTAGTATCCTGTATACGTCCTTCCCGAAAAGTCTAAGTTTATATAACTCAAAATCTATTTTTTTGGTAAAGACATGCTGAAAAATTCGGGAGCTCGGGCTGTCTGAGCTCTCCGGTCATTCTCCGGTCACCTGGGCTGTCTGTGTTTGGGATAGGGTTGGAGTTTAACATTCTCCTGGGCTGTCTGTGTTGGGGATAGGGTTGGAGTTTAACATTCCCCTGTCCCCTGGGCTGTCTGTGTTGGGGATAGGGTTGGAGTTTAACATTCTCCTGGGCTGTCTGTGTTGGGGATAGGGTTGGAGTTTAACATTCTCCTGTCTCCTGGGCTGTCTGTGTTGGGGATAGGGTTGGAGTTTAACATTCTCCTGTCCCCTGGGCTGTCTGTGTTGGGGATAGGGTTGGAGTTTAACATTCTCCTGTCCCCTGGGCTGTCTGTGTTTGGGATAGGGTTGGAGTTTAACATTCTCCTGTCCCCTGGGCTGTCTGTGTTTGGGATAGGGTTGGAGTTTAACATTCTCCTGTCCCCTGGGCTGTCTGTGTTGGGGATAGGGTTGGAGTTTAACATTCTCCTGTCCCCTGGGCTGTCTGTGTTGGGGATAGGTTTGGAGTTTAACATTCTCCTGGGCTGTCTGTGTTGGGGATAGGGTTGGAGTTTAACATTCTCCTGTCCCCTGGGCTGGGCTGTTTTCTGGGTTGTATCCTGGGCTGTTTCCTGGGCTGGGCTGCCCCCTGGCTGGGCTGTCTCTTGGGCTGTCTCCTGGGCTGTCGCCTGGGCTGTCTTTTGGGCTGTCTCCTGCTGTAGGGCCTGGGTGCAGTTTACATCAGCTGCCACTAGATGGCCATCTGAGAGAGAAGAAAAAGGCGAGCTTCAATCTTTTGTCACTTTGTGAGGTGTGTGTATTGGGTCAGTGTTTAGTCTTTACTGCGTTAAAACAGTGTTTTTCTCCTCTGTGTGTGTGTGTATCTTGACCTTCTGAATTTGACTAAGTCTCATTTTAGAAGTTCTAATATAAACTACTAATGAGCATCTTTCTCTCTCTCTGTATTTCTCAACCTCAGCCTGTCTCTGTATTTCTCAGCCTCAGTCTGTCTCTGTATTTCTCAGTCTGTCTCTGTATTTCTCAGTCTGTCTCTGTATTTCTCAACCTAAGTCTGTCTCTGTATTTCTCAGTCTGTCTCTGTATTTCTCAGTCTGTCTCTGTATTTCTCAGTCTGTCTCTGTATTTCTCAGCCTGTCTCTGTATTTCTCAGCCTGTCTCTGTATTTCTCAGCCTGTCTCTGTATTTCTCAGTCTGTCTCTGTATTTCTCAGTCTGTCTCTGTATTTCTCTGCCTCAGTCTGTCTCTTTATTTCTCAGTCTGTCTCTGTATTTCTCAGTCTGTCTCTGTATTTCTCAGTCTGTCTCTGTATTTCTCAGTCTGTCTCTGTATTTCTCAGTCTGTCTCTGTATTTCTCAGCCTGTCTCTGTATTTCTCAGCCTGTCTCTGTATTTCTCAGCCTGTCTCTATTTCTCAGCCTGTCTCTGTATTTCTCAGTCTGTCTGTCTCTGTATTTCTCAGCCTGTCTCTGTATTTCTCAGCCTGTCTCGATTTCTCTGCCTGTTTCTGTATTTCTCAGTCTCAGTCTGTCTCTGTATTTCTCAGTCTGTCTCTGTATTTCTCATTATGTCTCTGTATTTCTCATTCTGTCTCTGTATTTCTCAGCCTGTCAATATTTCTCAGCCTGTCTCTATTTCTCAGCCTGTCTCTATTTCTCAGTCTGTCTCTGTATTTCTCAGCCTGTCTCTATTTCTCAGTCTCTCTCTGTATTTCTCAGCCTGTCTCTGTATTTCTCAGCCTGTCTCTGTATTTCTCAGTCTGTCTCTGTATTTCTCAGTCTGTCTCTGTATTTCTCTGCCTCAGTCTGTCTCTTTATTTCTCAGTCTGTCTCTGTATTTCTCAACCTCAGCCTGTCTCTGTATTTCTCAGCCTCAGTCTGTCTCTGTATTTCTCAGTCTGTCTCTGTATTTCTCAGTCTGTCTCTGTATTTCTCAGTCTGTCTCTGTATTTCTCAACCTAAGTCTGTCTCTGTATTTCTCAGTCTGTCTCTGTATTTCTCAGTCTGTCTCTGTATTTCTCAGTCTGTCTCTGTATTTCTCAGTCTGTCTCTGTATTTCTCAGCCTGTCTCTGTATTTCTCAGCCTGTCTCTGTATTTCTCAGTCTGTCTCTGTATTTCTCAGTCTGTCTCTGTATTTCTCTGCCTCAGTCTGTCTCTTTATTTCTCAGTCTGTCTCTGTATTTCTCAGCCTGTCTCTATTTCTCAGTCTCAGTCTGTCTCTGTATTTCTCAGTCTGTCTCTGTATTTCTCAGTCTGTCTCTGTATTTCTCAGCCTGTCTCTGTATTTCTCAGCCTGTCTCTATTTCTCAGCCTGTCTCTGTATTTCTCAGTCTCAGTCTGTCTCTGTATTTCTCAGTCTGTCTCTGTATTTCTCAGCCTGTCTCTGTATTTCTCAGTCTGTCTCTGTATTTCTCAGCTTGTCTCTGTATTTCTCAGTCTGTCTGTCTCTGTATTTCTCAGCCTGTCTCTGTATTTCTCAGCCTGTCTCTATTTCTCAGCCTGTCTCTGTATTTCTCAGTCTCACTCTGTCTCTGTATTTCTCAGTCTGTCTCTGTATTTCTCATTATGTCTCTGTATTTCTCAGTCTGTCTCTGTATTTCTCAGCCTGTCTCTATTTCTCAGTCTGTCTCTGTATTTCTCAGCCTGTCTCTGTATTTCTCATTCTGTCTCTATTTCTCAGCCTGTCTCTGTATTTCTCAGTCTGTCTCTGTATTTCTCAACCTCAGCCTGTCTCTGTATTTCTCAGCCTCAGTCTGTCTCTGTATTTCTCAGTCTGTCTCTGTATTTCTCAGTCTGTCTCTGTATTTCTCAACCTAAGTCTGTCTCTGTATTTCTCAGTCTGTCTCTGTATTTCTCAACCTAAGTCTGTCTCTGTATTTCTCAGTCTGTCTCTGTATTTCTCAGTCTGTCTCTGTATTTCTCAGTCTGTCTCTGTATTTCTCAGCCTGTCTCTATTTCTCAGTCTGTCTCTGTATTTCTCAGTCTGTCTCTGTATTTCTCAGCCTGTCTCTGTATTTCTCATTCTGTCTCTATTTCTCAGCCTGTCTCTGTATTTCTCAGTCTGTCTCTGTATTTCTCAACCTCAGCCTGTCTCTGTATTTCTCAGCCTCAGTCTGTCTCTGTATTTCTCAGTCTGTCTCTGTATTTCTCAGTCTGTCTCTGTATTTCTCAACCTAAGTCTGTCTCTGTATTTCTCAGTCTGTCTCTGTATTTCTCAGTCTGTCTCTGTATTTCTCAGTCTGTCTCTGTATTTCTCAGCCTGTCTCTGTATTTCTCAGCCTGTCTCTGTATTTCTCAGCCTGTCTCTGTATTTCTCAGTCTGTCTCTGTATTTCTCAGTCTGTCTCTGTATTTCTCTGCCTCAGTCTGTCTCTTTATTTCTCAGTCTGTCTCTGTATTTCTCAGCCTGTCTCTGTATTTCTCAGCCTGTCTCTGTATTTCTCAGCCTGTCTCTATTTCTCAGTCTCAGTCTGTCTCTGTATTTCTCAGTCTGTCTCTGTATTTCTCAGTCTGTCTCTGTATTTCTCAGCCTGTCTCTGTATTTCTCAGCCTGTCTCTATTTCTCAGCCTGTCTCTGTATTTCTCAGTCTGTCTGTATTTCTCAGCCTGTCTCTGTATTTCTCAGCCTGTCTCTGTATTTCTCAGCCTGTCTCTATTTCTCAGCCTGTTTCTGTATTTCTCAGTCTCAGTCTGTCTCTGTATTTCTCAGTCTGTCTCTGTATTTCTCAGCCTGTCTCTGTATTTCTCAGTCTGTCTCTGTATTTCTCAGCTTGTCTCTGTATTTCTCAGTCTGTCTGTCTCTGTATTTCTCAGCCTGTCTCTGTATTTCTCAGCCTGTCTCTATTTCTCAGCCTGTCTCTGTATTTCTCAGTCTCACTCTGTCTCTGTATTTCTCAGTCTGTCTCTGTATTTCTCATTATGTCTCTGTATTTCTCATTCTGTCTCTGTATTTCTCAGCCTGTCTCTATTTCTCAGCCTGTCTCTATTTCTCAGCCTGTCTCTATTTCTCAGTCTGTCTCTGTATTTCTCAGCCTGTCTCTATTTCTCAGTCTGTCTCTGTATTTCTCAGCCTGTCTCTGTATTTCTCATTCTGTCTCTATTTCTCAGCCTGTCTCTGTATTTCTCAGTCTGTCTCTGTATTTCTCAACCTCAGCCTGTCTCTGTATTTCTCAGCCTCAGTCTGTCTCTGTATTTCTCAGTCTGTCTCTGTATTTCTCAGTCTGTCTCTGTATTTCTCAACCTAAGTCTGTCTCTGTATTTCTCAGTCTGTCTCTGTATTTCTCAGTCTGTCTCTGTATTTCTCAGTCTGTCTCTGTATTTCTCAGCCTGTCTCTGTATTTCTCAGCCTGTCTCTGTATTTCTCAGCCTGTCTCTGTATTTCTCAGCCTGTCTCTGTATTTCTCAGTCTGTCTCTGTATTTCTCAGTCTGTCTCTGTATTTCTCTGCCTCAGTCTGTCTCTTTATTTCTCAGTCTGTCTCTGTATTTTTCAGCCTGTCTCTGTATTTCTCAGCCTGTCTCTGTATTTCTCAGCCTGTCTCTGTATTTCTCAGTCTGTCTCTGTATTTCTCATCCTGTCTCTATTTCTCAGTCTCAGTCTGTCTCTGTATTTCTCAGTCTGTCTCTGTATTTCTCAGTCTGTCTCTGTATTTCTCAGCCTGTCTCTGTATTTCTCAGCCTGTGTCTATTTCTCAGCCTGTCTCTGTATTTCTCAGTCTGTCTGTCTCTGTATTTCTCAGCCTGTCTCTGTATTTCTCAGCCTGTCTCTATTTCTCAGCCTGTCTCTGTATTTCTCAGTCAGTCTCTGTATTTCTCAGCTTGTCTCTGTATTTCTCAGTCTGTCTGTCTCTGTATTTCTCAGCCTGTCTCTGTATTTCTCAGCCTGTCTCTATTTCTCAGCCTGTCTCTGTATTTCTCAGTCTCACTCTGTCTCTGTATTTCTCAGTCTGTCTCTGTATTTCTCATTATGTCTCTGTATTTCTCATTCTGTCTCTGTATTTCTCAGCCTGTCTCTATTTCTCAGCCTGTCTCTATTTCTCAGTCTGTCTCTGTATTTCTCAGCCTGTCTCTGTATTTCTCAACCTGTCTCTGTATTTCTCAGCCTGTCTCTGTATTTCTCAGCCTGTCTCTGTATTTCTCATTCTGTCTCTATTTCTCAGCCTGTCTCTGTATTTCTCAGTCTGTCTCTGTATTTCTCAACCTCAGTCTGTCTCTGTATTTCTCAGCCTGTCTCTGTATTTCTCAGTCTGCCTCTGTAATTCTCAGCTTCTCTGTATTTCTCAGCCTGTCTCTGTATTTCTCAGCCTGTCTCTGTATTTCTCAGTCTGTCTCTGTATTTCTCATCCTGTCTCTATTTCTCAGTCTGTCTCTGTATTTCTCAGTCTGTCTCTGTATTTCTCAGTCTGTCTCTGTATTTCTCAGTCTATCTCTGTATTTCTCAGCCTGTCTCTGTATTTCTCAGCCTGTCTCTATTTCTCAGCCTGTCTCTGTATTTCTCAGTCTCAGTCTGTCTCAGTATTTCTCAATCTGTCTCTGTATTTCTCAGCCTGTCTCTATTTCTCAGTCTCAGTCTGTCTCTGTATTTCTCAGTCTGTCTCTGTATTTCTCAGTCTGTCTCTGTATTTCTCAGCCTGTCTCTGTATTTCTCAGCCTGTCTCTATTTCTCAGCCTGTCTCTGTATTTCTCAGTCTGTCTGTCTCTGTATTTCTCAGTCTGTCTCTGTATTTCTCAGCCTGTCTCTGTATTTCTCAGTCTGTCTCTGTATTTCTCAGCTTGTCTCTGTATTTCTCAGTCTGTCTGTCTCTGTATTTCTCAGCCTGTCTCTGTATTTCTCAGCCTGTCTCTATTTCTCAGCCTGTCTCTGTATTTCTCAGTCTCACTCTGTCTCTGTATTTCTCAGTCTGTCTCTGTATTTCTCATTATGTCTCTGTATTTCTCATTCTGTCTCTGTATTTCTCAGCCTGTCTCTATTTCTCAGCCTGTCTCTATTTCTCAGCCTGTCTCTATTTCTCAGTCTGTCTCTGTATTTCTCAGCCTGTCTCTATTTCTCAGTCTGTCTCTGTATTTCTCAGCCTGTCTCTGTATTTCTCATTCTGTCTCTATTTCTCAGCCTGTCTCTGTATTTCTCAGTCTGTCTCTATTTCTCAGCCTGTTTCTGTATTTCTCAGTCTCAGTCTGTCTCTGTATTTCTCAGCCTGTCTCTGTATTTCTCAGCCTGTCTCTGTATTTCTCAGCCTGTCTCTGTATTTCTCAGCCTGTCTCTATTTCTCAGTCTCAGTCTGTCTCTGTATTTCTCAGTCTGTCTCTGTATTTCTCAGTCTGTCTCTGTATTTCTCAGCCTGTCTCTGTATTTCTCAGCCTGTCTCTATGTCTCAGCCTGTCTCTGTATTTCTCAGTCTGTCTGTATTTCTCAGCCTGTCTCTGTATTTCTCAGCCTGTCTCTATTTCTCAGCCTGTTTCTGTATTTCTCAGTCTCAGTCTGTCTCTGTATTTCTCAGTCTGTCTCTGTATTTCTCAGCCTGTCTCTGTATTTCTCAGTCTGTCTCTGTATTTCTCAGCTTGTCTCTGTATTTCTCAGTCTGTCTGTCTCTGTATTTCTCAGCCTGTCTCTGTATTTCTCAGCCTGTCTCTATTTCTCAGCCTGTCTCTGTATTTCTCAGTCTCACTCTGTCTCTGTATTTCTCAGTCTGTCTCTGTATTTCTCATTCTGTCTCTGTATTTCTCATTCTGTCTCTGTATTTCTCAGCCTGTCTCTATTTCTCAGCCTGTCTCTATTTCTCAGCCTGTCTCTATTTCTCAGTCTGTCTCTGTATTTCTCAGCCTGTCTCTATTTCTCAGTCTGTCTCTGTATTTCTCAGCCTGTCTCTGTATTTCTCATTCTGTCTCTATTTCTCAGCCTGTCTCTGTATTTCTCAGTCTGTCTCTGTATTTCTCAACCTCAGCCTGTCTCTGTATTTCTCAGCCTCAGTCTGTCTCTGTATTTCTCAGTCTGTCTCTGTATTTCTCAGTCTGTCTCTGTATTTCTCAACCTAAGTCTGTCTCTGTATTTCTCAGTCTGTCTCTGTATTTCTCAGTCTGTCTCTGTATTTCTCAGTCTGTCTCTGTATTTCTCAGCCTGTCTCTGTATTTCTCAGCCTGTCTCTGTATTTCTCAGCCTGTCTCTGTATTTCTCAGTCTGTCTCTGTATTTCTCAGTCTGTCTCTGTATTTCTCTGCCTCAGTCTGTCTCTTTATTTCTCAGTCTGTCTCTGTATTTTTCAGCCTGTCTCTGTATTTCTCAGCCTGTCTCTGTATTTCTCAGCCTGTCTCTGTATTTCTCAGTCTGTCTCTGTATTTCTCATCCTGTCTCTATTTCTCAGTCTCAGTCTGTCTCTGTATTTCTCAGTCTGTCTCTGTATTTCTCAGTCTGTCTCTGTATTTCTCAGCCTGTCTCTGTATTTCTCAGCCTGTGTCTATTTCTCAGCCTGTCTCTGTATTTCTCAGTCTGTCTGTCTCTGTATTTCTCAGCCTGTCTCTGTATTTCTCAGCCTGTCTCTATTTCTCAGCCTGTCTCTGTATTTCTCAGTCAGTCTCTGTATTTCTCAGCTTGTCTCTGTATTTCTCAGTCTGTCTGTCTCTGTATTTCTCAGCCTGTCTCTGTATTTCTCAGCCTGTCTCTATTTCTCAGCCTGTCTCTGTATTTCTCAGTCTCACTCTGTCTCTGTATTTCTCAGTCTGTCTCTGTATTTCTCATTATGTCTCTGTATTTCTCATTATGTCTCTGTATTTCTCATTCTGTCTCTGTATTTCTCAGCCTGTCTCTATTTCTCAGTCTGTCTCTGTATTTCTCAGCCTGTCTCTGTATTTCTCAACCTGTCTCTGTATTTCTCAGCCTGTCTCTATTTCTCAGTCTGTCTCTGTATTTCTCAGCCTGTCTCTGTATTTCTCAACCTGTCTCTGTATTTCTCAGCCTGTCTCTGTATTTCTCAGCCTGTCTCTGTATTTCTCATTCTGTCTCTATTTCTCAGCCTGTCTCTGTATTTCTCAGTCTGTCTCTGTATTTCTCAACCTCAGTCTGTCTCTGTATTTCTCAGCCTGTCTCTGTATTTCTCAGTCTGCCTCTGTAATTCTCAGCTTCTCTGTATTTCTCAGCCTGTTTCTGTATTTCTCAGCCTGTCTCTGTATTTCTCAGTCTGTCTCTGTATTTCTCATCCTGTCTCTATTTCTCAGTCTGTCTCTGTATTTCTCAGTCTGTCTCTGTATTTCTCAGCCTGTCTCTGTATTTCTCAGCCTGTCTCTATTTCTCAGCCTGTCTCTGTATTTCTCAGTCTCAGTCTGTCTCAGTATTTCTCAATCTGTCTCTGTATTTCTCAGCCTGTCTCTATTTCTCAGTCTCAGTCTGTCTCTGTATTTCTCAGTCTGTCTCTGTATTTCTCAGTCTGTCTCTGTATTTCTCAGCCTGTCTCTGTATTTCTCAGCCTGTCTCTATTTCTCAGCCTGTCTCTGTATTTCTCAGTCTGTCTGTATTTCTCAGCCTGTCTCTGTATTTCTCAGCCTGTCTCTATTTCTCAGCCTGTTTCTGTATTTCTCAGTCTCAGTCTGTCTCTGTATTTCTCAGTCTGTCTCTGTATTTCTCAGCCTGTCTCTGTATTTCTCAGTCTGTCTCTGTATTTCTCAGCTTGTCTCTGTATTTCTCAGTCTGTCTGTCTCTGTATTTCTCAGCCTGTCTCTGTATTTCTCAGCCTGTCTCTATTTCTCAGCCTGTCTCTGTATTTCTCAGTCTCACTCTGTCTCTGTATTTCTCAGTCTGTCTCTGTATTTCTCATTATGTCTCTGTATTTCTCATTCTGTCTCTGTATTTCTCAGCCTGTCTCTATTTCTCAGCCTGTCTCTATTTCTCAGCCTGTCTCTATTTCTCAGTCTGTCTCTGTATTTCTCAGCCTGTCTCTATTTCTCAGTCTGTCTCTGTATTTCTCAGCCTGTCTCTGTATTTCTCATTCTGTCTCTATTTCTCAGCCTGTCTCTGTATTTCTCAGTCTGTCTCTGTATTTCTCAACCTCAGCCTGTCTCTGTATTTCTCAGCCTCAGTCTGTCTCTGTATTTCTCAGTCTGTCTCTGTATTTCTCAACCTAAGTCTGTCTCTGTATTTCTCAGTCAGTCTCTGTATTTCTCTGTCTGTCTCTGTATTGCTCAGTCTGTCTCTGTATTTCTCTACCTCAGTCTGTCTCTTTATTTCTCAGTCTGTCTCTGTATTTTTCAGCCTGTCTCTGTATTTCTCAGCCTGTCTCTGTATTTCTCAGCCTGTCTCTGTATTTCTCAGTCTGTCTCTGTATTTCTCATCCTGTCTTTATTTCTCAGTCTCAGTCTGTCTCTGTATTTCTCAGTCTGTCTCTGTATTTCTCAGTCTGTCTCTGTATTTCTCAGTCTGTCTCTGTATTTCTCAGCCTGTCTCTGTATTTCTCAGCCTGTCTCTATTTCTCAGCCTGTCTCTGTATTTCTCAGCCTGTCTCTGTATTTCTCAGTCTGTCTGTCTCTGTATTTCTCAGCCTGTCTCTGTATTTCTCAGCCTGTCTCTGTATTTCTCAGTCTGTCTCTGTATTTCTCATCCTGTCTCTATTTCTCAGTCTGTCTCTGTATTTCTCAGCCTGTCTCTGTATTTCTCAGCCTGTCTCTGTATTTCTCAGTCTGTCTCTGTATTTCTCATCCTGTCTCTATTTCTCAGTCTGTCTCTGTATTTCTCAGTCTGTCTCTGTATTTCTCAGTCTGTCTCTGTATTTCTCAGCCTATCTCTGTATTTCTCAGCCTGTCTCTGTATTTCTCAGCCTGTCTCTATTTCTCAGCCTGTCTCTGTATTTCTCAGTCTCAGTCTGTCTCAGTATTTCTCAATCTGTCTCTGTATTTCTCAGCCTGTCTCTGTATTTCTCAGTCTCAGTCTGTCTCTGTATTTCTCAGTCTGTCTGTCTCTGTATTTCTCAGTCTGTCTCTGTATTTCTCATTCTGTCTCTGTATTTCTCATTATGTCTCTATTTCTCAGTCTGTCTCTGTATTTCTCAGCCTGTCTCTGTATTTCACAGTCTCTCTGTATTTCACAGTCTCTCTGTATTTCTCAGCCTGTCTCTGTATTTCTCAGCCTGTCTGTGTATTTCTCAGCCTGTCTCTGTATTTCTCAGCCTGTCTCTGTATTTCTCAGCCTGTCTCTATTTCTCAGCCTGTCTCTGTATTTCTCAACCTCAGCCTGTCTCTGTATTTCTCAGCCTCAGTCTGTCTCTGTATTTCTCAGTCTGTCTCTGTATTTCTCAGTCTGTCTCTGTATTTCTCAACCTAAGTCTGTCTCTGTATTTCTCAGTCTGTCTCTGTATTTCTCAGTCTGTCTCTGTATTTCTCAGCCTGTCTCTGTATTTCTCAGCCTGTCTCTGTATTTCTCAGCCTGTCTCTGTATTTCTCAGCCTGTCTCTGTATTTCTCAGTCTGTCTCTGTATTTCTCAGTCTGTCTCTGTATTTCTCTGCCTCAGTCTGTCTCTTTATTTCTCAGTCTGTCTCTGTATTTCCCAGCCTGTCTCTGTATTTCTCAGCCTGTCTCTGTATTTCTCAGCCTGTCTCTATTTCTCAGTCTCAGTCTGTCTCTGTATTTCTCAGTCTGTCTCTGTATTTCTCAGTCTGTCTCTGTATTTCTCAACCTAAGTCTGTCTCTGTATTTCTCAGTCTGTCTCTGTATTTCTCAGTCTGTCTCTGTATTTCTCAGTCAGTCTCTATTTCTCAGCCTGTCTCTGTATTTCTCAGTCTGTCTGTCTCTGTATTTCTCAGCCTGTCTCTGTATTTCTCAGCCTGTCTCTATTTCTCAGCCTTTCTCTGTATTTCTCAGTCTCACTCTGTCTCTGTATTTTTCAGCCTGTCTCTGTATTTCTCAGCCTGTCTCTGTATTTCTCAGTCTGTCTCTGTATTTCTCATCCTGTCTCTATTTCTCAGTCTCAGTCTGTCTCTGTATTTTTCAGCCTGTCTCTGTATTTCTCAGCCTGTCTCTGTATTTCTCAGCCTGTCTCTGTATTTCTCAGTCTGTCTCTGTATTTCTCATCCTGTCTCTATTTCTCAGTCTCAGTCTGTCTCTGTATTTCTCAGTCTGTCTCTGTATTTCTCAGTCTGTCTCTGTATTTCTCAGCCTGTCTCTGTATTTCTCAGCCTGTGTCTATTTCTCAGCCTGTCTCTGTATTTCTCAGTCTGTCTGTCTCTGTATTTCTCAGCCTGTCTCTGTATTTCTCAGCCTGTCTCTATTTCTCAGCCTGTCTCTGTATTTCTCAGTCAGTCTCTGTATTTCTCAGCTTGTCTCTGTATTTCTCAGTCTGTCTGTCTCTGTATTTCTCAGCCTGTCTCTGTATTTCTCAGCCTGTCTCTATTTCTCAGCCTGTCTCTGTATTTCTCAGTCTCACTCTGTCTCTGTATTTCTCAGTCTGTCTCTGTATTTCTCATTATGTCTCTGTATTTCTCATTCTGTCTCTGTATTTCTCAGCCTGTCTCTATTTCTCAGCCTGTCTCTATTTCTCAGTCTGTCTCTGTATTTCTCAGCCTGTCTCTGTATTTCTCAACCTGTCTCTGTATTTCTCAGCCTGTCTCTGTATTTCTCAGCCTGTCTCTGTATTTCTCATTCTGTCTCTATTTCTCAGCCTGTCTCTGTATTTCTCAGTCTGTCTCTGTATTTCTCAACCTCAGTCTGTCTCTGTATTTCTCAGCCTGTCTCTGTATTTCTCAGTCTGCCTCTGTAATTCTCAGCTTCTCTGTATTTCTCAGCCTGTCTCTGTATTTCTCAGCCTGTCTCTGTATTTCTCAGTCTGTCTCTGTATTTCTCATCCTGTCTCTATTTCTCAGTCTGTCTCTGTATTTCTCAGTCTGTCTCTGTATTTCTCAGTCTGTCTCTGTATTTCTCAGTCTATCTCTGTATTTCTCAGCCTGTCTCTGTATTTCTCAGCCTGTCTCTATTTCTCAGCCTGTCTCTGTATTTCTCAGTCTCAGTCTGTCTCAGTATTTCTCAATCTGTCTCTGTATTTCTCAGCCTGTCTCTATTTCTCAGTCTCAGTCTGTCTCTGTATTTCTCAGTCTGTCTCTGTATTTCTCAGTCTGTCTCTGTATTTCTCAGCCTGTCTCTGTATTTCTCAGCCTGTCTCTATTTCTCAGCCTGTCTCTGTATTTCTCAGTCTGTCTGTATTTCTCAGCCTGTCTCTGTATTTCTCAGCCTGTCTCTATTTCTCAGCCTGTTTCTGTATTTCTCAGTCTCAGTCTGTCTCTGTATTTCTCAGTCTGTCTCTGTATTTCTCAGCCTGTCTCTGTATTTCTCAGTCTGTCTCTGTATTTCTCAGCTTGTCTCTGTATTTCTCAGTCTGTCTGTCTCTGTATTTCTCAGCCTGTCTCTGTATTTCTCAGCCTGTCTCTATTTCTCAGCCTGTCTCTGTATTTCTCAGTCTCACTCTGTCTCTGTATTTCTCAGTCTGTCTCTGTATTTCTCATTATGTCTCTGTATTTCTCATTCTGTCTCTGTATTTCTCAGCCTGTCTCTATTTCTCAGCCTGTCTCTATTTCTCAGCCTGTCTCTATTTCTCAGTCTGTCTCTGTATTTCTCAGCCTGTCTCTATTTCTCAGTCTGTCTCTGTATTTCTCAGCCTGTCTCTGTATTTCTCATTCTGTCTCTATTTCTCAGCCTGTCTCTGTATTTCTCAGTCTGTCTCTATTTCTCAGCCTGTTTCTGTATTTCTCAGTCTCAGTCTGTCTCTGTATTTCTCAGCCTGTCTCTGTATTTCTCAGCCTGTCTCTGTATTTCTCAGCCTGTCTCTGTATTTCTCAGCCTGTCTCTGTATTTCTCAGCCTGTCTCTATTTCTCAGTCTCAGTCTGTCTCTGTATTTCTCAGTCTGTCTCTGTATTTCTCAGTCTGTCTCTGTATTTCTCAGCCTGTCTCTGTATTTCTCAGCCTGTCTCTGTATTTCTCAGCCTGTCTCTGTATTTCTCAGTCTGTCTGTATTTCTCAGCCTGTCTCTGTATTTCTCAGCCTGTCTCTATTTCTCAGCCTGTTTCTGTATTTCTCAGTCTCAGTCTGTCTCTGTATTTCTCAGTCTGTCTCTGTATTTCTCAGCCTGTCTCTGTATTTCTCAGTCTGTCTCTGTATTTCTCAGCTTGTCTCTGTATTTCTCAGTCTGTCTGTCTCTGTATTTCTCAGCCTGTCTCTGTATTTCTCAGCCTGTCTCTATTTCTCAGCCTGTCTCTGTATTTCTCAGTCTCACTCTGTCTCTGTATTTCTCAGTCTGTCTCTGTATTTCTCATTCTGTCTCTGTATTTCTCATTCTGTCTCTGTATTTCTCAGCCTGTCTCTATTTCTCAGCCTGTCTCTATTTCTCAGCCTGTCTCTATTTCTCAGTCTGTCTCTGTATTTCTCAGCCTGTCTCTATTTCTCAGTCTGTCTCTGTATTTCTCAGCCTGTCTCTGTATTTCTCATTCTGTCTCTATTTCTCAGCCTGTCTCTGTATTTCTCAGTCTGTCTCTGTATTTCTCAACCTCAGCCTGTCTCTGTATTTCTCAGCCTCAGTCTGTCTCTGTATTTCTCAGTCTGTCTCTGTATTTCTCAGTCTGTCTCTGTATTTCTCAACCTAAGTCTGTCTCTGTATTTCTCAGTCTGTCTCTGTATTTCTCAGTCTGTCTCTGTATTTCTCAGTCTGTCTCTGTATTTCTCAGCCTGTCTCTGTATTTCTCAGCCTGTCTCTGTATTTCTCAGCCTGTCTCTGTATTTCTCAGTCTGTCTCTGTATTTCTCAGTCTGTCTCTGTATTTCTCTGCCTCAGTCTGTCTCTTTATTTCTCAGTCTGTCTCTGTATTTCTCAGCCTGTCTCTGTATTTCTCAGCCTGTCTCTGTATTTCTCAGTCTGTCTCTGTATTTCTCATCCTGTCTCTATTTCTCAGTCTCAGTCTGTCTCTGTATTTCTCAGTCTGTCTCTGTATTTCTCAGTCTGTCTCTGTATTTCTCAGCCTGTCTCTGTATTTCTCAGCCTGTGTCTATTTCTCAGCCTGTCTCTGTATTTCTCAGTCTGTCTGTCTCTGTATTTCTCAGCCTGTCTCTGTATTTCTCAGCCTGTCTCTATTTCTCAGCCTGTCTCTGTATTTCTCAGTCAGTCTCTGTATTTCTCAGCTTGTCTCTGTATTTCTCAGTCTGTCTGTCTCTGTATTTCTCAGCCTGTCTCTGTATTTCTCAGCCTGTCTCTATTTCTCAGCCTGTCTCTGTATTTCTCAGTCTCACTCTGTCTCTGTATTTCTCATTCTGTCTCTGTATTTCTCATTATGTCTCTGTATTTCTCATTATGTCTCTGTATTTCTCATTCTGTCTCTGTATTTCTCAGCCTGTCTCTATTTCTCAGTCTGTCTCTGTATTTCTCAGCCTGTCTCTGTATTTCTCAACCTGTCTCTGTATTTCTCAGCCTGTCTCTATTTCTCAGTCTGTCTCTGTATTTCTCAGCCTGTCTCTGTATTTCTCAACCTGTCTCTGTATTTCTCAGCCTGTCTCTGTATTTCTCAGCCTGTCTCTGTATTTCTCATTCTGTCTCTATTTCTCAGCCTGTCTCTGTATTTCTCAGTCTGTCTCTGTATTTCTCAACCTCAGTCTGTCTCTGTATTTCTCAGCCTGTCTCTGTATTTCTCAGTCTGCCTCTGTAATTCTCAGCTTCTCTGTATTTCTCAGCCTGTCTCTGTATTTCTCAGTCTGTCTCTGTATTTCTCAGTCTGTCTCTGTATTTCTCATCCTGTCTCTATTTCTCAGTCTGTCTCTGTATTTCTCAGTCTGTCTCTGTATTTCTCAGCCTGTCTCTGTATTTCTCAGCCTGTCTCTATTTCTCAGCCTGTCTCTGTATTTCTCAGTCTCACTCTGTCTCTGTATTTCTCATTCTGTCTCTGTATTTCTCATTATGTCTCTGTATTTCTCATTATGTCTCTGTATTTCTCATTCTGTCTCTGTATTTCTCAGCCTGTCTCTATTTCTCAGTCTGTCTCTGTATTTCTCAGCCTGTCTCTGTATTTCTCAACCTGTCTCTGTATTTCTCAGCCTGTCTCTATTTCTCAGTCTGTCTCTGTATTTCTCAGCCTGTCTCTGTATTTCTCAACCTGTCTCTGTATTTCTCAGCCTGTCTCTGTATTTCTCAGCCTGTCTCTGTATTTCTCATTCTGTCTCTATTTCTCAGCCTGTCTCTGTATTTCTCAGTCTGTCTCTGTATTTCTCAACCTCAGTCTGTCTCTGTATTTCTCAGCCTGTCTCTGTATTTCTCAGTCTGCCTCTGTAATTCTCAGCTTCTCTGTATTTCTCAGCCTGTCTCTGTATTTCTCAGTCTGTCTCTGTATTTCTCAGTCTGTCTCTGTATTTCTCATCCTGTCTCTATTTCTCAGTCTGTCTCTGTATTTCTCAGTCTGTCTCTGTATTTCTCAGCCTGTCTCTGTATTTCTCAGCCTGTCTCTATTTCTCAGCCTGTCTCTGTATTTCTCAGTCTCAGTCTGTCTCAGTATTTCTCAATCTGTCTCTGTATTTCTCAGCCTGTCTCTATTTCTCAGTCTCAGTCTGTCTCTGTATTTCTCAGTCTGTCTCTGTATTTCTCAGTCTGTCTCTGTATTTCTCAGCCTGTCTCTGTATTTCTCAGCCTGTCTCTATTTCTCAGCCTGTCTCTGTATTTCTCAGTCTGTCTGTATTTCTCAGCCTGTCTCTGTATTTCTCAGCCTGTCTCTATTTCTCAGCCTGTTTCTGTATTTCTCAGTCTCAGTCTGTCTCTGTATTTCTCAGTCTGTCTCTGTATTTCTCAGCCTGTCTCTGTATTTCTCAGTCTGTCTCTGTATTTCTCAGCTTGTCTCTGTATTTCTCAGTCTGTCTGTCTCTGTATTTCTCAGCCTGTCTCTGTATTTCTCAGCCTGTCTCTATTTCTCAGCCTGTCTCTGTATTTCTCAGTCTCACTCTGTCTCTGTATTTCTCAGTCTGTCTCTGTATTTCTCATTATGTCTCTGTATTTCTCATTCTGTCTCTGTATTTCTCAGCCTGTCTCTATTTCTCAGCCTGTCTCTATTTCTCAGCCTGTCTCTATTTCTCAGTCTGTCTCTGTATTTCTCAGCCTGTCTCTATTTCTCAGTCTGTCTCTGTATTTCTCAGCCTGTCTCTGTATTTCTCATTCTGTCTCTATTTCTCAGCCTGTCTCTGTATTTCTCAGTCTGTCTCTGTATTTCTCAACCTCAGCCTGTCTCTGTATTTCTCAGCCTCAGTCTGTCTCTGTATTTCTCGGTCTGTCTCTGTATTTCTCAGTCTGTCTCTGTATTTCTCAACCTAAGTCTGTCTCTGTATTTCTCAGTCAGTCTCTGTATTTCTCTGTCTGTCTCTGTATTGCTCAGTCTGTCTCTGTATTTCTCTGCCTCAGTCTGTCTCTTTATTTCTCAGTCTGTCTCTGTATTTTTCAGCCTGTCTCTGTATTTCTCAGCCTGTCTCTGTATTTCTCAGCCTGTCTCTGTATTTCTCAGTCTGTCTCTGTATTTCTCATCCTGTCTTTATTTCTCAGTCTCAGTCTGTCTCTGTATTTCTCAGTCTGTCTCTGTATTTCTCAGTCTGTCTCTGTATTTCTCAGTCTGTCTCTGTATTTCTCAGCCTGTCTCTGTATTTCTCAGCCTGTCTCTATTTCTCAGCCTGTCTCTGTATTTCTCAGTCTGTCTGTCTCTGTATTTCTCAGCCTGTCTCTGTATTTCTCAGCCTGTCTCTGTATTTCTCAGTCTGTCTCTGTATTTCTCATCCTGTCTCTATTTCTCAGTCTGTCTCTGTATTTCTCAGCCTGTCTCTGTATTTCTCAGCCTGTCTCTGTATTTCTCAGTCTGTCTCTGTATTTCTCATCCTGTCTCTATTTCTCAGTCTGTCTCTGTATTTCTCAGTCTGTCTCTGTATTTCTCAGTCTGTCTCTGTATTTCTCAGTCTATCTCTGTATTTCTCAGCCTGTCTCTGTATTTCTCAGCCTGTCTCTATTTCTCAGCCTGTCTCTGTATTTCTCAGTCTCAGTCTGTCTCAGTATTTCTCAATCTGTCTCTGTATTTCTCAGCCTGTCTCTGTATTTCTCAGTCTCAGTCTGTCTCTGTATTTCTCAGTCTGTCTGTCTCTGTATTTCTCAGTCTGTCTCTGTATTTCTCATTCTGTCTCTGTATTTCTCATTATGTCTCTATTTCTCAGTCTGTCTCTGTATTTCTCAGCCTGTCTCTGTATTTCACAGTCTCTCTGTATTTCTCAGCCTGTCTCTGTATTTCTCAGCCTGTCTGTGTATTTCTCAGCCTGTCTCTGTATTTCTCAGCCTGTCTCTGTATTTCTCATTCTGTCTCTATTTCTCAGCCTGTCTCTGTATTTCTCAGTCTGTCTCTGTATTTCTCAACCTCAGCCTGTCTCTGTATTTCTCAGCCTCAGTCTGTCTCTGTATTTCTCAGTCTGTCTCTGTATTTCTCAGTCTGTCTCTGTATTTCTCAACCTAAGTCTGTCTCTGTATTTCTCAGTCTGTCTCTGTATTTCTCAGCCTGTCTCTGTATTTCTCAGTCTGTCTCTGTATTTCTCAGCCTGTCTCTGTATTTCTCAGCCTGTCTCTGTATTTCTCAGCCTGTCTCTGTATTTCTCAGTCTGTCTCTGTATTTCTCAGTCTGTCTCTGTATTTCTCTGCCTCAGTCTGTCTCTTTATTTCTCAGTCTGTCTCTGTATTTCCCAGCCTGTCTCTGTATTTCTCAGCCTGTCTCTGTATTTCTCAGCCTGTCTCTATTTCTCAGTCTCAGTCTGTCTCTGTATTTCTCAGTCTGTCTCTGTATTTCTCAGTCTGTCTCTGTATTTCTCAACCTAAGTCTGTCTCTGTATTTCTCAGTCTGTCTCTGTATTTCTCAGTCTGTCTCTGTATTTCTCAGTCAGTCTCTATTTCTCAGCCTGTCTCTGTATTTCTCAGTCTGTCTGTCTCTGTATTTCTCAGCCTGTCTCTGTATTTCTCAGCCTGTCTCTATTTCTCAGCCTGTCTCTGTATTTCTCAGTCTCACTCTGTCTCTGTATTTCTCAGTCTGTCTCTGTATTTCTCATTATGTCTCTGTATTTCTCATTCTGTCTCTGTATTTCTCAGCCTGTCTCTATTTCTCAGCCTGTCTCTATTTCTCAGTCTGTCTCTGTATTTCTCAGCCTGTCTCTATTTCTCAGTCTGTCTCTGTATTTCTCAGCCTGTCTCTGTATTTCTCAACCTGTCTCTGTATTTCTCAGCCTGTCTCTGTATTTCTCAGCCTGTCTCTGTATTTCTCATTCTGTCTCTATTTCTCAGCCTGTCTCTGTATTTCTCAGTCTGTCTCTGTATTTCTCAACCTCAGTCTGTCTCTGTATTTCTCAGCCTGTCTCTGTATTTCTCAACCTCAGTCTGTCTCTGTATTTCTCAGCCTGTCTCTGTATTTCTCAGTCTGCCTCTGTAATTCTCAGCTTCTCTGTATTTCTCAGCCTGTCTCTGTATTTCTCAGCCTGTCTCTGTATTTCTCAGTCTGTCTCTGTATTTCTCATCCTGTCTCTATTTCTCAGTCTGTCTCTGTATTTCTCAGTCTATCTCTGTATTTCTCAGCCTGTCTCTGTATTTCTCAGCCTGTCTCTATTTCTCAGCCTGTCTCTGTATTTCTCAGTCTCAGTCTGTCTCAGTATTTCTCAATCTGTCTCTGTATTTCTCAGCCTGTCTCTATTTCTCAGTCTCAGTCTGTCTCTGTATTTCTCAGTCTGTCTCTGTATTTCTCAGTCTGTCTCTGTATTTCTCAGCCTGTCTCTGTATTTCTCAGCCTGTCTCTATTTCTCAGCCTGTCTCTGTATTTCTCAGTCTGTCTGTATTTCTCAGCCTGTCTCTGTATTTCTCAGCCTGTCTCTATTTCTCAGCCTGTTTCTGTATTTCTCAGTCTCAGTCTGTCTCTGTATTTCTCAGTCTGTCTCTGTATTTCTCAGCCTGTCTCTGTATTTCTCAATCTGTCTCTGTATTTCTCAGCCTGTCTCTATTTCTCAGTCTCAGTCTGTCTCTGTATTTCTCAGTCTGTCTCTGTATTTCTCAGTCTGTCTCTGTATTTCTCAGTCTGTCTCTGTATTTCTCAGCCTGTCTCTGTATTTCTCAGCCTGTCTCTATTTCTCAGCCTGTCTCTGTATTTCTCAGTCTGTCTGTATTTCTCAGCCTGTCTCTGTATTTCTCAGCCTGTCTCTATTTCTCAGCCTGTCTCTGTATTTCTCAGTCTCACTCTGTCTCTGTATTTCTCATTATGTCTCTGTATTTCTCATTCTGTCTCTGTATTTCTCAGCCTGTCTCTATTTCTCAGCCTGTCTCTATTTCTCAGCCTGTCTCTATTTCTCAGTCTGTCTCTGTATTTCTCAGCCTGTCTCTGTATTTCTCATTCTGTCTCTATTTCTCAGCCTGTCTCTATTTCTCAGCCTGTCTCTGTATTTCTCAGTCTCACTCTGTCTCTGTATTTCTCAGTCTGTCTCTGTATTTCTCATTATGTCTCTGTATTTCTCATTCTGTCTCTGTATTTCTCAGCCTGTCTCTATTTCTCAGCCTGTCTCTATTTCTCAGCCTGTCTCTATTTCTCAGTCTGTCTCTGTATTTCTCAGCCTGTCTCTGTATTTCTCAATCTGTCTCTGTATTTCTCAGCCTGTCTCTATTTCTCAGTCTCAGTCTGTCTCTGTATTTCTCAGTCTGTCTCTGTATTTCTCAGTCTGTCTCTGTATTTCTCAGCCTGTCTCTGTATTTCTCAGCCTGTCTCTATTTCTCAGCCTGTCTCTGTATTTCTCAGTCTGTCTGTATTTCTCAGCCTGTCTCTGTATTTCTCAGCCTGTCTCTATTTCTCAGCCTGTCTCTGTATTTCTCAGTCTCACTCTGTCTCTGTATTTCTCAGTCTGTCTCTGTATTTCTCATTATGTCTCTGTATTTCTCATTATGTCTCTGTATTTCTCATTCTGTCTCTATTTCTCAGCCTGTCTCTATTTCTCAGCCTGTCTCTATTTCTCAGTCTGTCTCTGTATTTCTCAGCCTGTCTCTATTTCTCAGTCTGTCTCTGTATTTCTCAGCCTGTCTCTGTATTTCTCATTCTGTCTCTATTTCTCAGCCTGTCTCTGTATTTCTCAGTCTGTCTCTGTATTTCTCAACCTCAGCCTGTCTCTGTATTTCTCAGCCTCAGTCTGTCTCTGTATTTCTCAGTCTGTCTCTGTATTTCTCAGTCTGTCTCTGTATTTCTCAACCTAAGTCTGTCTCTGTATTTCTCAGTCTGTCTCTGTATTTCTCAGTCTGTCTCTGTATTGCTCAGTCTGTCTCTGTATTTCTCTGCCTCAGTCTGTCTCTTTATTTCTCAGTCTGTCTCTGTATTTTTCAGCCTGTCTCTGTATTTTTCAGCCTGTCTCTGTATTTCTCAGCCTGTCTCTGTATTTCTCAGCCTGTCTCTGTATTTCTCAGTCTGTCTCTGTATTTCTCATCCTGTCTCTATTTCTCAGTCTCAGCCTGTCTCTGTATTTCTCAGTCTGTCTCTGTATTTCTCAGCCTGTCTCTGTATTTCTCAGCCTGTCTATATTTCTCAGCCTGTCTCTGTATTTCTCAGTCTGTCTGTCTCTGTATTTCTCAGCCTGTCTCTATTTCTCAGCCTGTCTCTGTATTTCTCAGTCAGTCTCTGTATTTCTCAGCTTGCCTCTGTATTTCTCAGTCTGTCTGTCTCTGTATTTCTCAGCCTGTCTCTGTATTTCTCAGCCTGTCTCTATTTCTCAGCCTGTCTCTGTATTTCTCAGTCTCACTCTGTCTCTGTATTTCTCAGTCTGTCTCTGTATTTCTCATTATGTCTCTGTATTTCTCATTCTGTCTCTGTATTTCTCAGCCTGTCTCTATTTCTCAGCCTGTCTCTATTTCTCAGTCTGTCTCTGTATCTCTCAGCCTGTCTCTATTTCTCAGTCTGTCTCTGTATTTCTCAGCCTGTCTCTGTATTTCTCAACCTGTCTCTGTATTTCTCAGCCTGTCTCTGTATTTCTCAGCCTGTCTCTGTATTTCTCATTCTGTCTCTATTTCTCAGCCTGTCTCTGTATTTCTCAGTCTGTCTCTGTATTTCTCAACCTCAGTCTGTCTCTGTATTTCTCAGCCTGTCTCTGTATTTCTCAGCCTGTCTCTATTTCTCAGTCTGTCTCTGTATTTCTCAGCCTGTCTCTGTATTTCTCATCCTGTCTCTATTTCTCAGTCTGTCTCTGTATTTCTCAGCCTGTCTCTGTATTTCTCAGCCTGTCTCTGTATTTCTCAGTCTGTCTCTGTATTTCTCAGCCTGTCTCTGTATTTCTCAGCCTGTCTCTGTATTTCTCAGTCTGTCTCTGTATTTCTCAGCCTGTCTCTGTATTTCTCAGTCTGTCTCTGTATTTCTCATCCTGTCTCTATTTCTCAGTCTGTCTCTGTATTTCTCAGTCTGTCTCTGTATTTCTCAGCCTGTCTCTATTTCTCAGCCTGTCTCTGTATTTCTCAGCCTGTCTCTGTATTTCTCAGTCTCAGTCTGTCTCAGTATTTCTCAATCTGTCTCTGTATTTCTCAGCCTGTCTCTGTATTTCTCAGTCTCAGTCTGTCTCTGTATTTCTCAGTCTGTCTGTCTCTGTATTTCTCAGTCTGTCTCTGTATTTCTCATTCTGTCTCTGTATTTCTCATTATGTCTCTATTTCTCAGTCTGTCTCTGTATTTCTCAGCCTGTCTCTGTATTTCACAGTCTCTCTGTATTTCTCAGCCTGTCTCTGTATTTCTCAGCCTGTCTGTGTATTTCTCAGCCTGTCTCTGTATTTCTCAGTCTGTCTCTGTATTTCTCAGCCTGTCTCTATTTCTCAGCCTGTCTCTGTATTTCTCAGTCTGTCTCTGTATTTCTCAACCTCAGTCTGTCTCTATATTTCTCAGCCTGTCTCTGTATTTCTCAGTCTGTCTCTGTATTTCTCAGTCTGTCTCTGTATTTCTCATTCTGTCTCTGTATTTCTCAGCCTGTCTCTATTTCTCAGCCTGTCTCTGTATTTCTCAGTCTGTCTCTGTATTTCTCAACCTCAGTCTGTCTCTATATTTCTCAGTCTGTCTCTATTTCTCAGTCTGTCTCTATTTCTCAGCCTGTCTCTATTTCTCAGCTTGTCTCTATTTCTCAGCCTGTCTGTATTTCTCAGCCTGTCTCTATTTCTCAGCCTGAGCCTGTCCGGAGGTGCAAAGATCACAGAACAATTTACATGAACAAACACATGTGTGTGTGTGTTATGCAGTGCATCATAAGGTGAAATTTGTTCATGTAAATTGTTCTGTGATTTTTGCACCTCCGGACCCAGGGCTGCCATAGCAACCATTATGATTGAGCTATGCTATTTCATACTGAAACACACACACACACACACACATACACACACATACACACACATACACACACATACACACACATACACACACACACATACACACATACACACACACACACACACACACACAGTGCATATTGGGGTTATACTCATTTCTGATCTCTAATTTCCTCTCCATGAATGAGTCCTGTCCAGCTTCTCTCTCAGCAGAGCAAACCATTTCACCTCATCTCTTTCCTTCTCCCCCCACCCTCCGTCCTCTCATCTTTTACCTTCTCCCCCCACCCTCCGTCCTCTCATCTCATCTCTATCCTTCTCCCCCCAAAGTTACTCAGAGAAAAACAGGAAACACTACAGAAAAACAGATACATGTTAAATGGCAGATAGATATGACAGATATGTTAAATGGCAGATAGATATGACAGATATGTTAAATGGCAGATAGATATGACAGATATGTTAAATGGCAGATAGATATGACAGATATGTTAAATGGCAGATAGATATGACAGATATGTTAAATGGCAGATAGATATGACGGATATGTTAAATGGCAGATAGATATGACGGATATGTTAAATGGCAGATAGATATGACAGATATGTTAAATGGCAGATAGATATGACAGATATGTTAAATGGCAGATAGATAGGACAGATATGTTAAATGGCAGATAGATATGACAGATATGTTAAATGGCAGATAGATATGACAGATATGTTAAATGGCAGATAGATATGACAGATTTGTTAAATGGCAGATAGATATGACAGATATGTTAAATGGCAGATAGATATGACAGATATGTTAAATGGCAGATAGATATGACAGATATGTTAAATGACAGATAGATATGACAGATATGTTAAAAGACAGATAGATATGACGGATATGTTAAATGGCAGATAGATAGGACAGATATGTTAAATGGCAGATAGATAGGACAGATATGTTAAATGGCAGATAGATATGACGGATATGTTAAATGGCAGATAGATATGTTAAATGGCAGATAGATATGACAGACATGTTAAATGGCAGATAGATATGACAGATATGTTAAATGGCAGATAGATATGACAGATATGTTAAATGGCAGATATATATGACAGATATGTTAAATGGCAGATAGATATGACAGATATGTTAAATGGCAGATAGATATGACAGATATGTTAAATGGCAGATAGATATGACAGATATGTTAAATGGCAGATAGATATGACAGATATGTTAAATGGCAGATATATATGACAGATATGTTAAATGGCAGATAGATATGACAGATATGTTAAATGGCAGATAGATAGGACAGATATGTTAAATGGCAGATAGATATGACGGATATGTTAAATGGCAGATAGATAGGACAGATATGTTAAATGGCAGATAGATATGACAGATATGTTAAATGGCAGATAGATAGGACAGATATGTTAAATGGCAGATAGATATGACAGATATGTTAAATGGCAGATAGATATGACATACATGTTAAATGGCAGATAGATATGACAGATATGTTAAATGGCAGATAGATATGACGGATATGTTAAATGGCAGATAGATATGACAGATATGTTAAATGGCAGATAGATATGACAGATATGTTAAATGGCAGATAGATATGACGGATATGTTAAATGGCAGATAGATATGTTAAATGGCAGATAGATATGACAGATATGTTAAATGGCAGATAGATATGACAGATATGTTAAATGGCAGATAGATATGACAGATATGTTAAATGGCAGATAGATAGGACAGATATGTTAAATGGCAGATAGATATGACAGATATGTTAAATGGCAGATAGATAGGACAGATATGTTAAATGTCAGATAGATATGACAGATATGTTAAATGGCAGATAGATAGGACAGATATGTTAAATGGCAGATAGATATGACGGATGATAAAACAGAAATGGATGAATGAGCGGATAGAGGTTTTTTTAATCTATTATAAAGCCAATTATTCTTACTCAGTTTCTACCCGTCTATCTAATCCCAACTTGAAGTGCATTCAAAAAGGAATCATGGACGGTATACAACAACTCCTCATAGAAGCAGCCAGTTCCCAGTAGAGAAGGATGGTCATGTAACGGTCAATAAATGGTACTGGGAAAAATACGCTGTGATTCCTAAAGTAAAGGGAGGGTAAATGCTTTGAATTGCACTTCCCCCTCTAGAGGACACAAACCCAGTAACCTTCCTATGAGAATGGCCCAGCCTTATCTCTGTAACGGTTGTCGTATGAAGGAGAGGACACAAACCCAGTAACCTTCCTATGAGAATGGCCCAGCCTTATCTCTGTAACGGTTGTCGTATGAAGGAAAGGACCAAAGCGCAGCGTGGTAAGTGTTCATCTTGATTTTTAATACGAATAGTAAAACGACAAACGAACAGTCCTGAACGGTGAAATAAAACACAGAACAGAAAATAAAATAAACACCCACGAAACACAAGTGGGAAAAGGCTACCTAAGTATGATTCTCAATCAGAGACAACTAACGACACCTGCCTCTGATTGAGAACCATACCAGGCCAAACGCAAACACAACATAGAAAACGGAACATAGACAACCCACCAAACTCACGCCCTGACCATACTAAAACAAAGACCTAAATAAAATAACTAAGGTCAGAACGTAACAATCTCGTCAAACATACTAGACCTACATTAATGTCTGGCTTAATGCTAATCCTCGTTTTTGTTTTTCATTTTCTATATTTTTCTCTCCACCTTCCTCTGTAGCACAGTTGGTAAAGCATTGCAGAGCCTGGAGTGTGGGTTCGATTCCCGGGACCACCCATATGTAAAACATGGATGCTCGCTTCCTAAGCGTAAATCATATGTTATTATCTCAATCCACGTTGATTCAGTTCAATATGAAATGTGTGTGTAAATATTACCAAAACAGAATCGTTTTTGTTTTACTAGTACAACTCTAATGAGAAATTGTAGAATGTACAATTGGATTCAATCTGATTCAATGATCTCTCCCAGTTTCTTTCTTCCTCTCTCTGAATCCATCCTGCCCAGAATCCCCTGCTCCTCCCCTTGTCTTCATCTATTGTTTCTCTCATTGCATCTCTTTCTCCATCCATCCTTCTCTCTCTAGCCCTCTCTCTCTATCCCTCTCTCTCATCCCTCTTTCTCATCCCTCTTTCTCCATCCCTCTCTCTCTATCCCTCTCTCTCATCCCTCTTTCTCCATCCCTCTCTCTCCATCCCTCTTTCTCCATCCCTCTCTCTCATCCCTCTTTCTGCATCCCTCTTTCTCTATCCCTCTCTCTCTATCCCTCTCTCTCCATCCCTTTCTCTATCCCTCTCTCTCTATCCCTCTCTCTCCATCCCTCTCTCTCTATCCCTCTCTCTCCATCCCTCTCTCTCTATCCCTCTCTCTCCATCCCTCTCTCTCCATCCCTCTCTCTCCATCCCTCTCTCTCCATCCCTCTCTCTATCCCTCTCTCTCTATCCCTCTTTCTCCATCCCTCTCTCTCCATCCCTCTCTCTCCATCCCTCTCTCTCCATCCCTCTCTCTCTATCCCTCTTTCTCCATCCCTCACTCTCCATCCCTCTTTCTCTCCTTTACCCCTTCATTCTTTCCATCTCATGTGTGTAAGTTGCTGTGTTATGACCCCCAACATCACCTATATTGCTTGCTAGTGTGTGTGTGTGTGTGCGTCAGAGGTAAGGAGTTGATTGACAAGGCCATACTCCTCTTACGCTGAGTCCTTATTACCATACGATCTCTCCTTCCTCTCTCTCTCACCCGTATTCCTTCTCTCAATCTCTTAACAGCCATGCTGATCAAATGCTAAGAGGAAGGATGTGTTTGTGTGTGTGTGTGTGTGTGTGTGTGTGTAGGTGTGTCTGCTGCAGGAAGGAAGCACCAAACTATGACCTGGGGAGAGGAAAGGGGGATTGTCTTCCTAGACGCACACACACAGACACAGACACAGACAAATTGTTACAATAGAGCTCTGTGCTCTGATTTCAGTAAAGAGAGTATTGGCGTGTTGACTGTGTGTGTTCAGTACGACAGAGTGTATTGGACCGTGTGTCTCCTCTCTCCTCCCCATGTCACAGTAAGTATTCATTCTCTCCTATCTTATTTATTTATTTATTATATATTTATTAGCTTGCCTGGAGGGTTGTTAACACAGTGTCCAAAGAAGGGCCGGAAGTATACAGAATGGTGTCGTCTGCGTAGAGGTGGATCAGAGACTCACCAGCAGCAAGAGCGACCTCATTGATGTATACAGAGAAGAGAGTCGGTCCAAGAATTGAACCCTGTGGTACCCCCATAGAGACTGCCAGAGGTCCGGACAACAGACCCTCCGATTTGACACACTGAACTCTATCAGAGAAGTAGTTGGTGAACCAGGCGAGGCAATCATTTGAGAAACCAAGGCTGTTGAGTCTGCCGATGAGGATGTGGTGATTGACAGAGTCGAAAGCCTTGGCCAGATCAATGAATACGGCTGCACAGTAATGTTTCTTATCGATGGCGGTTAAGATATTGTTTAGGACCTTGAGCGTGGCTGAGGTGCACCCATGACCAGCTCTGAAACCAGATTGCATAGCAGAGAAGGTATGGTGAGATTCGAAATGGTCGGTAATCTGTTTGTTGACTTGGCTTTCGAAGACCTTAGAAAGGCATGGTAGGATAGATATAGGTCTGTAGCAGTTTGGGTCAAGAGTGTCCCCCCTTTTGAAGAGGGGGATGACCGCAGCTGCTTTTCAATCTTTATCTGTGTCATCTTCCTGTCCCTACTCTTCTCCAAACTCTGTCTGTCCACCTCCTGTCCTGTTTCTCTCTATCTGTCCTCCTCCTGTCCTGTTTCTCTCTGTCTCTATCAGTCTGTCCTCCTCCTGTCCTGTTTCTCTCTATCTGTCCTCCTCCTGTCCTGTTTCTCTCTGTCTCTATCAGTCTGTCCTCCTCCTGTCCTGTTTCTCTCTATCAGTCTGTCCTCCTCCTGTCCTGTTTCTCTCTGTCTCTATCAGTCTGTCCTCCTCCTGTCCTGTTTCTCTCTGTCTCTATCAGTCTGTCCTCCTCCTGTCCTGTTTGTCTCTGTCTCTATCAGTCTGTCCTCCTCCTGTCCTGTTTCTCTCTGTCTCTATCAGTCTGTCCTCCTCCTGTCCTGTTTGTCTCTGTCTAGGTCCGTCTCTATGGTCTGGTGTGTGTGTATGATCCAGTCTGTAGCTGGGCTGTGTTCTGGTGGCTGGATCAGGTAGAAAGTGGACATGGGTTTTAGTAGCTTGAGTGAAGCTGTTGTTCTATTGTTGACATCTTTTGGAGTTTGTGTTGTTATACGTTAGTGTGTGTGTGTGTAGGTGTAGGTGTTTGTGTGTGTGTGTGTGTGCAGGTGTTTGTGTGTGTGTGTGTGTGTGTGTGTAGGTGTTTGTGTGTGTAGGTGCAGGTGTAGGTGTGTGTGTGTGTGTGTGTGTGTGTAGGTGTTTGTGTGTGTGTGTGTGTGTGCAGGTGTTTGTGTGTGTGTGTGTGTGTAGGTGTTTGTGTGTGTAGGTGCAGGTGTAGGTGTGTGTGTGTGTGTGTTCAGGTGTGTGTGTGTGTGTGTGTGTGTGTGTGTGTGTTATTGTAAGCAGTCGGGTGTGTCAGTGTTGCTTTCCTGTTGTTTGACTGCCATGTTGTGTTTGGGCAGAAATCCCAACAAGGTGTAACAGCTCTTTCAAACTCTCTCATTTGTCTGAATCCCCTGCTTCCCCTAAAACTCTCATCCACAATATACATGTAATTACAAATTGTCACGCTATATGGATGTGTGTGTGTCTGTGTGTGTCTGTGTGTGTGTCTGTGTGTGTGTCTGTGTGTGTGTGTATGTGTGTGTGTGTGTGTGTATATGTGTGTGTGTGTATCTGTCTGTGTGTGTGTGTGTGTGTGTGTGTGTATCTGTGTGTGTGTGTGTGTGTGTGTGTGTGTCTGTGTGTGTGTGTGTGTGTCTGTGTGTGTGTCTTTGTGTGTGTATGTGTGTGTGTCTGTGTGTGTGTGTGTGTGTGTCTGTGTCTGTGTGTGTGTGTGTGTCTGTCTGTCTGTGTCTCTGTCTCTGTGTGTGTGTGTGTCTGTGTCTCTGTGTCTGTGTCTGTGTCTCTGTGTGTGTGTCTGTGTCTCTGTCTGTCTGTGTATCTGTGTGTGTATCTGTGTGTGTATCTGTGTATCTGTGTGTTTGTGTGTGTCTGTGTGTGTGTCTGTGTCTGTGTCTGTGTGTGTCTGTGTCTGTGTGCACATTTATATTGTTATTCTTAATCAAATGAATCTGCCTCCAGGCCCCAAATAGATTGTTGGTTAAGTTGTTGCGTTAGTGTTATACGTATACACTGAGTTTACAAAACATTAGGAACACCTGCTCTTTCCATGACAGACTGACCAGGTGAACCCAGGTGAAAGCTATGATCCCTTATTGATGTCACTTGTTAAATCCACTTCAGTCAGTGTAGGTGAAGGGGAGGAGACAGGTTAAAGAAGGATTTTTAAGCCTTGAGACAATTGAGACATTGATTGTGTGTGTGTACCATTCAGAGGGTGAATGGGCAAGACAAAAGATTTAAAGAACTTTGAACAGGGTATGGAATTAGGTGCCAGGCGCACCGGCTGTGTCAAGAACTGCAACGCTGCTGGGTTTTTCACACTCAACAGTTTCCTGTCTGTATAAAGAAGGGTCCACCACCCAAAGAACATCCAGCCAACTTGACACAACTGTGGGAATCATTGGAGTCAACATGGGCCATCATCCATGTGGAACGCTTTCAACACCTTGTAGAGTCAACATGGACCAGCATCCCTGTGGAACGCTTTCAACACCTTGTAGAGTCAACATGGACCAGCATCCCTGTGGAACGCTTTCAACACCTTGTAGAGTCAACATGGACCAGCATCCCTGTGGAACGCTTTCAACACCTTGTAGAGTCAACATGGACCAGCATCCCTGTGGAACGCTTTCAACACCTTGTAGAGTCAACATGGACCAGCATCCCTGTGGAACGCTTTCAACACCTTGTAGAGTCAACATGGGCCAGCATCCCTGTGGAACGCTTTCAATACCTTGTAGAGTCAACATGGACCAGCATCCCTGTGGAACGCTTTCAACACCTTGTAGAGTCAACATGGGCCAGCATCCCTGTGGAACGCTTTCAATACCTTGTAGAGTCAACATGGACCAGCATCCCTGTGGAACGATTTCAATACCTTGTAGAGTCAACATGGACCAGCATCCCTGTGGAACGCTTTCAACACCTTGTAGAGTCAACATGGACCAGCATCCCTGTGGAACGCTTTCAACACCTTGTAGAGTCAACATGGACCAGCATCCCTGTGGAATGCTTTCAACACCTTGTAGAGTCAACATGGGCCGGCATCCCTGTGGAACGCTTTCAACACCTTGTAGAGTCAACATGGGCCGGCATCCCTGTGGAACACATTCGACACCTTGTAGAGTCAACATGGACCAGCAACCCTGTGGAACGCTTTCAACACCTTGTAGAGTCAACATGGGCCAGCATCCCTGTGGAACGCTTTCAACACCTTGTAGAGTCAACATGGGCCAGCATCCCTGTGGAACGCTTTCAACACCTTGTAGAGTCAACATGGGCCAGCATCCCTGTGGAACGCTTTCAACACCGTGTAGAGTCAACATGGGCCAGCATCCCTGTGGAACGCTTTCAACACCTTGTAGAGTCAACATGGACCAGCATCCCTGTGGAACGCTTTCAACACCTTGTAGAGTCAACATGGACCAGCATCCCTGTGGAACACTTTCAACACCTTGTAGAGTCCATGTCCCGACGAATTGAGGCTGTTCTGGGAGCAAAAAGGGGGGGGAGTGCAACTCAGTGTGTTCTATAACAACAAGTGCTATGACAACAAGTGCTATGACAACAATACTTGATTATTTACAGCACAATAGTTTTGATAGATTTTTTTAAACCAATGTTTTAAGTTGATTGATTTATTGATAGTAAAATGTGTGTTTGTATTGTTTTCGTTGTGTTCGACGGCTGTTACCTCACCCTACATGTATTAAGGCATGGTAATGACAGACTCAGACACACTCAGACAGGTTTAGACAGGGATTTATCGGAGTGAGTGTGTGTGTTGGTGTGTGTGTGTAAGAAAGGTGGAACTCTGTCAGCTAACCTGAACCTACCATTATGTAGATTAGCCAGATTCCCCTGAGTGCACCTTACCAACGTGAGCATTCAATCACCCTGCTGCTGAATGACCCCCACACACACACAGAAACACACAGAAACACACACACAAGTACAAAGAACATCTCAAGGTTACGGCTGTATTCTCATCAGGTTCTGGCACCTTCGGCAGTTAATTACTTTTTCCTTTTCAAACATTACTTACTCCGTCTTAATGTGTGTCACTGTGTGTGTGTGTGTGTGTGAGAGAGAGAGAGAGAGAGAGGGAGAGAGAGAGAGAGAGAATAAAAAAGCAAGAGAGGGTGGGAGTGTTAATTACATTTGCCCAGTAAATGCTCCTTTTTCATCAGCAACTGTGGATCAAAACTCTATTTGGTGTCAGTGTTGTAGTGTATAGTTCTGGTCAGTGTTGTAGTGTATAGTTCTGGTCAGTGTTGTAGTGTATAGTTCTGGTCAGTGTTGTAGTGTATAGTTCTGGTCAGTGTTGTAGTGTATAGTTCTGGTCAGTGTTGTAGTGTATAGTTCTGGTCAGTGTTGTAGTGTATAGTTCTGGTCAGTGTTGTAGTATATAGTTCTGGTCAGTGTTGTAGTATATAGTTCTGGTCAGTGTTGTAGTATATATAGTTCTGGTCAGTGTTGTAGTATATATAGTTCTGGTCAGTGTTGTAGTATATAGTTCTGGTCAGTGTTGTAGTGTATAGTTCTGGTCAGTGTTGTAGTGTATAGTTCTGGTCAGTGTTGTAGTATATAGTTCTGGTCAGTGTTGTAGTATATAGTTCTGGTCAGTGTTGTAGTATATAGTTCTGGTCAGTGTTGTAGTATACAGTTCTGGTCAGTGTTGTAGTGTGTATAGTTCTGGTCAGTGTTGTAGTATACAGTTCTGGTCAGTGTTGTAGTGTGTATAGTTCTGGTCAGTGTTGTAGTGTGTATAGTTCTGGTCAGTGTTGTAGTGTGTATAGTTCTGGTCAGTGTTGTAGTATATATAGTTCTGGTCAGTGTTGTAGTGTATATAGTTCTGGTCAGTGTTGTAGTATACAGTTCTGGTCAGTGTTGTAGTGTGTATAGTTCTGGTCAGTGTTGTAGTATATAGTTCTGGTCAGTGTTGTAGTATATAGTTCTGGTCAGTGTTGTAGTATATATAGTTCTGGTCAGTGTTGTAGTATATATAGTTCTGGTCAGTGTTGTAGTATATATAGTTCTGGTCAGTGTTGTAGTGTATAGTTCTGGTCAGTGTTGTAGTATATAGTTCTGGTCAGTGTTATAGTATATAGTTCTGGTCAGTGTTGTAGTATATAGTTCTGGTCAGTGTTGTAGTATATAGTTCTGGTCAGTGTTGTAGTGTATAGTTCTGGTCAGTGTTGTAGAATATAGTTCTGGTCAGTGTTGTAGTGTATATAGTTCTGGTCAGTGTTGTAGTATATAGTTCTGGTCAGTGTTGTAGTATATAGTTCTGGTCAGTGTTGTAGTGTATATATAGTTCTGGTCAGTTTTGTAGTGTGTAGTTCTGGTCAGTGTTGTAGTATATATAGTTCTGGTCAGTGTTGTAGTATATATAGTTCTGGTCAGTGTTGTAGTATATATAGTTCTGGTCAGTGTTGTAGTGTATATAGTTCTGGTCAGTGTTGTAGTATATATAGTTCTGGTCAGTGTTGTAGTGTATATATAGTTCTGGTCAGTGTTGTAGTGTATATAGTTCTGGTCAGTGTTGTAGTATATAGTTCTGGTCAGTGTTGTAGTATATAGTTCTGGTCAGTGTTGTAGTATATATAGTTCTGGTCAGTGTTGTAGTATATATAGTTCTGGTCAGTGTTGTAGTATATAGTTCTGGTCAGTGTTGTAGTGTATATATAGTTCTGGTCAGTGTTGTAGTGTATATATAGTTCTGGTCAGTGTTGTAGTATATATAGTTCTGGTCAGTGTTGTAGTATATAGTTCTGGTCAGTGTTGTAGTATATATAGTTCTGGTCAGTGTTGTAGTATATATAGTTCTGGTCAGTGTTGTAGTATATATAGTTCTGGTCAGTGTTGTAGTATATAGTTCTGGTCAGTGTTGTAGTATATAGTTCTGGTCAGTGTTGTAGTATATAATTCTGGTCAGTGTTGTAGTATATAGTTATGGTCAGTGTTGTAGTGTATATATAGTTCTGGTCAGTGTTGTAGTGTATATAGTTCTGGTCAGTGTTGTAGTATATAGTTCTGGTCAGTGTTGTAGTATATATTTCTGGTCAGTGTTGTAGTATATAGTTCTGGTCAGTGTTGTAGTATATAGTTCTGGTCAGTGTTGTAGTGTGTAGTTCTGGTCAGTGTTGTAGTATATATAGTTCTGGTCAGTGTTGTAGTATATATAGTTCTGGTCAGTGTTGTAGTATATAGTTCTGGTCAGTGTTGTAGTGTATAGTTCTGGTCAGTGTTGTAGTACATAGTTCTGGTCAGTGTTGTAGTGTGTATAGTTCTGGTCAGTGTTGTAGTATATATAGTTCTGGTCAGTGTTGTAGTGTATATAGTTCTGGTCAGTGTTGTAGTATATAGTTCTGGTCAGTGTTGTAGTATATAGTTCTGGTCAGTGTTGTAGTGTGTAGTTCTGGTCAGTGTTGTAGTATATATAGTTCTGGTCAGTGTTGTAGTATATAGTTCTGGTCAGTGTTGTAGTGTATAGTTCTGGTCAGTGTTGTAGTATATAGTTCTGGTCAGTGTTGTAGTATATAGTTCTGGTCAGTGTTGTAGTATATAGTTCTGCTCAGTGTTGTAGTGTATAGTTCTGGTCAGTGTTGTAGTATATAGTTCTGGTCAGTGTTGTAGTATATAGTTCTGGTCAGTGTTGTAGTGTATAGTTCTGGTCAGTGTTGTAGTATATAGTTCTGGTCAGTGTTGTAGTATATAATTCTGGTCAGTGTTGTAGTGTATAGTTCTGGTCAGTGTTGTAGTATATAGTTCTGGTCAGTGTTGTAGTGTATATAGTTCTGGTCAGTGTTGTAGTGTATATAGTTCTGGTCAGTGTTGTAGTATATATAGTTCTGGTCAGTGTTGTAGTATATAGTTCTGGTCAGTGTTGTAGTGTATAGTTCTGGTCAGTGTTGTAGTATATAGTTCTGGTCAGTGTTGTAGTATATAGTTCTGGTCAGTGTTGTAGTGTGTAGTTCTGGTCAGTGTTGTAGTATATAGTTCTGGTCAGTGTTGTAGTATGTAGTTCTGGTCAGTGTTGTAGTATATAGTTCTGGTCAGTGTTGTAGTATATAGTTCTGGTCAGTGTTGTAGTGTATATAGTTCTGGTCAGTGTTGTAGTATATAGTTCTGGTCAGTGTTGTAGTGTATAGTTCTGGTCAGTGTTGTAGTATATAGTTCTGGTCAGTGTTGTAGTATATAGTTCTGGTCAGTGTTGTAGTATATAGTTCTGGTCAGTGTTGTAGTATATAGTTTTGGTCAGTGTTGTAGTATATAGTTCTGGTCAGTGTTGTAGTGTATAGTTCTGGTCAGTGTTGTAGTATATATAGTTCTGGTCAGTGTTGTAGTGTGTAGTTCTGGTCAGTGTTGTAGTGTATATAGTTCTGGTCAGTGTTGTAGTGTGTATAGTTCTGGTCAGTGTTGTAGTGTGTAGTTCTGGTCAGTGTTGTAGTATATATAGTTCTGGTCAGTGTTGTAGTATATAGTTCTGGTCAGTGTTGTAGTGTATAGTTCTGGTCAGTGTTGTACTGTGTAGTTCTGGTCAGTGTTGTAGTGTATATAGTTCTGGTCAGTGTTGTAGTGTATAGTTCTGGTCAGTGTTGTAGTGTATAGTTCTGGTCAGTGTTGTAGTATATAGTTCTGGTCAGTGTTGTAGTGTATAGTTCTGGTCAGTGTTGTAGTGTGTAGTTCTGGTCAGTGTTGTAGTGTGTAGTTCTGGTCAGTGTTGTAGTATATATAGTTCTGGTCAGTGTTGTAGTGTATAGTTCTGGTCAGTGTTGTAGTGTGTAGTTCTGGTCAGTGTTGTAGTATATATAGTTCTGGTCAGTGTTGTAGTATATAGTTCTGGTCAGTGTTGTAGTGTATAGTTCTGGTCAGTGTTGTAGTATATAGTTCTGGTCAGTGTTGTAGTGTATATAGTTCTGGTCAGTGTTGTAGTATATGTAGTTCTGGTCAGTGTTGTAGTGTATAGTTCTGGTCAGTGTTGTAGTATATAGTTCTGGTCAGTGTTGTAGTGTGTAGTTCTGGTCAGTGTTGTAGTGTATATAGTTCTGGTCAGTGTTGTAGTATATAGTTCTGGTCAGTGTTGTAGTATATAGTTCTGGTCAGTGTTGTAGTGTATATAGTTCTGGTCAGTGTTGTAGTATATAGTTCTGGTCAGTGTTGTAGTATATAGTTCTGGTCAGTGTTGTAGTATATAGTTCTGGTCAGTGTTGTAGTGTATATATAGTTCTGGTCAGTGTTGTAGTGTATATATAGTTCTGGTCAGTGTTGTAGTGTATATAGTTCTGGTCAGTGTTGTAGTGTATAGTTCTGGTCAGTGTTGTAGTATATAGTTCTGGTCAGTGTTGTAGTGTATAGTTCTGGTCAGTGTTGTAGTATATATAGTTCTGGTCAGTGTTGTAGTATATATAGTTCTGGTCAGTGTTGTAGTATATAGTTCTGGTCAGTGTTGTAGTATATATAGTTCTGGTCAGTGTTGTAGTATATATAGTTCTGGTCAGTGTTGTAGTATATATAGTTCTGGTCAGTGTTGTAGTATATATAGTTCTGGTCAGTGTTGTAGTATATATAGTTCTGGTCAGTGTTGTAGTATATAGTTCTGGTCAGTGTTGTAGTATATATAGTTCTGGTCAGTGTTGTAGTATATATAGTTCTGGTCAGTGTTGTAGTATATATAGTTCTGGTCAGTGTTGTAGTATATAGTTCTGGTCAGTGTTGTAGTGTATAGTTCTGGTCAGTGTTGTAGTATATATAGTTCTGGTCAGTGTTGTAGTATATATAGTTCTGGTCAGTGTTGTAGTATATAGTTCTGGTCAGTGTTGTAGTATATATAGTTCTGGTCAGTGTTGTAGTATATATAGTTCTGGTCAGTGTTGTAGTATATATAGTTCTGGTCAGTGTTGTAGTATATATAGTTCTGGTCAGTGTTGTAGTATATAGTTCTGGTCAGTGTTGTAGTATATATAGTTCTGGTCAGTGTTGTAGTATATATAGTTCTGGTCAGTGTTGTAGTATATATAGTTCTGGTCAGTGTTGTAGTATATATAGTTCTGGTCAGTGTTGTAGTATATAGTTCTGGTCAGTGTTGTAGTATATAGTTCTGGTCAGTGTTGTAGTATATAGTTCTGCTCAGTGTTGTAGTGTATAGTTCTGGTCAGTGTTGTAGTATATAGTTCTGGTCAGTGTTGTAGTATATAGTTCTGGTCAGTGTTGTAGTGTATAGTTCTGGTCAGTGTTGTAGTATATAGTTCTGGTCAGTGTTGTAGTGTATATAGTTCTGGTCAGTGTTGTAGTGTATATAGTTCTGGTCAGTGTTGTAGTATATATAGTTCTGGTCAGTGTTGTAGTATATAGTTCTGGTCAGTGTTGTAGTGTATAGTTCTGGTCAGTGTTGTAGTATATAGTTCTGGTCAGTGTTGTAGTATATAGTTCTGGTCAGTGTTGTAGTGTGTAGTTCTGGTCAGTGTTGTAGTATATAGTTCTGGTCAGTGTTGTAGAATGTAGTTCTGGTCAGTGTTGTAGTATATAGTTCTGGTCAGTGTTGTAGTATATAGTTCTGGTCAGTGTTGTAGTGTATATAGTTCTGGTCAGTGTTGTAGTATATAGTTCTGGTTAGTGTTGTAGTGTATAGTTCTGGTCAGTGTTGTAGTATATAGTTCTGGTCAGTGTTGTAGTATATAGTTCTGGTCAGTGTTGTAGTATATAGTTCTGGTCAGTGTTGTAGTATATAGTTCTGGTCAGTGTTGTAGTATATAGTTCTGGTCAGTGTTGTAGTGTATAGTTCTGGTCAGTGTTGTAGTATATATAGTTCTGGTCAGTGTTGTAGTGTGTAGTTCTGGTCAGTGTTGTAGTGTATATAGTTCTGGTCAGTGTTGTAGTGTGTATAGTTCTGGTCAGTGTTGTAGTGTGTAGTTCTGGTCAGTGTTGTAGTATATATAGTTCTGGTCAGTGTTGTAGTATATAGTTCTGGTCAGTGTTGTAGTGTATAGTTCTGGTCAGTGTTGTAGTGTATAGTTCTGGTCAGTGTTGTACTGTGTAGTTCTGGTCAGTGTTGTAGTGTATATAGTTCTGGTCAGTGTTGTAGTGTATAGTTCTGGTCAGTGTTGTAGTGTATAGTTCTGGTCAGTGTTGTAGTATATAGTTCTGGTCAGTGTTGTAGTATATATAGTTCTGGTCAGTGTTGTAGTATATAGTTCTGGTCAGTGTTGTAGTATATAGTTCTGGTCAGTGTTGTAGTATATAGTTCTGCTCAGTGTTGTAGTGTATAGTTCTGGTCAGTGTTGTAGTATATAGTTCTGGTCAGTGTTGTAGTATATAGTTCTGGTCAGTGTTGTAGTGTATAGTTCTGGTCAGTGTTGTAGTATATAGTTCTGGTCAGTGTTGTAGTATATAGTTCTGGTCAGTGTTGTAGTATATAGTTCTGGTCAGTGTTGTAGTGTATAGTTCTGGTCAGTGTTGTAGTATATAGTTCTGGTCAGTGTTGTAGTGTATATAGTTCTGGTCAGTGTTGTAGTGTATATAGTTCTGGTCAGTGTTGTAGTATATATAGTTCTGGTCAGTGTTGTAGTATATAGTTCTGGTCAGTGTTGTAGTGTATAGTTCTGGTCAGTGTTGTAGTATATAGTTCTGGTCAGTGTTGTAGTATATAGTTCTGGTCAGTGTTGTAGTGTGTAGTTCTGGTCAGTGTTGTAGTATATAGTTCTGGTCAGTGTTGTAGTATGTAGTTCTGGTCAGTGTTGTAGTATATAGTTCTGGTCAGTGTTGTAGTATATAGTTCTGGTCAGTGTTTTAGTGTATATAGTTCTGGTCAGTGTTGTAGTATATAGTTCTGGTCAGTGTTGTAGTGTATAGTTCTGGTCAGTGTTGTAGTATATAGTTCTGGTCAGTGTTGTAGTATATAGTTCTGGTCAGTGTTGTAGTATATAGTTCTGGTCAGTGTTGTAGTGTGTATAGTTCTCTTTCAGTGTTGTAGTGTGTAGTTCTGGTCAGTGTTGTAGTATATATAGTTCTGGTCAGTGTTGTAGTATATAGTTCTGGTCAGTGTTGTAGTGTATAGTTCTGGTCAGTGTTGTACTGTGTAGTTCTGGTCAGTGTTGTAGTGTATATAGTTCTGGTCAGTGTTGTAGTGTATAGTTCTGGTCAGTGTTGTAGTGTATAGTTCTGGTCAGTGTTGTAGTATATAGTTCTGGTCAGTGTTGTAGTGTATAGTTCTGGTCAGTGTTGTAGTGTGTAGTTCTGGTCAGTGTTGTAGTGTGTAGTTCTGGTCAGTGTTGTAGTATATATAGTTCTGGTCAGTGTTGTAGTGTATAGTTCTGGTCAGTGTTGTAGTGTGTAGTTCTGGTCAGTGTTGTAGTATATATAGTTCTGGTCAGTGTTGTAGTATATAGTTCTGGTCAGTGTTGTAGTGTATAGTTCTGGTCAGTGTTGTAGTATATAGTTCTGGTCAGTGTTGTAGTGTATATAGTTCTGGTCAGTGTTGTAGTGTATAGTTCTGGTCAGTGTTGTAGTGTATAGTTCTGGTCAGTGTTGTAGTATATATAGTTCTGGTCAGTGTTGTAGTGTATAGTTCTGGTCAGTGTTGTAGTATATAGTTCTGGTCAGTGTTGTAGTATATGTTGTTCTGGTCAGTGTTGTAGTGTATAGTTCTGGTCAGTGTTGTAGTATATAGTTCTGGTCAGTGTTGTAGTGTGTAGTTCTGGTCAGTGTTGTAGTGTATATAGTTCTGGTCAGTGTTGTAGTATATAGTTCTGGTCAGTGTTGTAGTGTGTAGTTCTGGTCAGTGTTGTAGTGTATATAGTTCTGGTCAGTGTTGTAGTATATAGTTCTGGTCAGTGTTGTAGTATATAGTTCTGGTCAGTGTTGTAGTATATAGTTCTGGTCAGTGTTGTAGTGTATATATAGTTCTGGTCAGTGTTGTAGTGTATATATAGTTCTGGTCAGTGTTGTAGTGTATATAGTTCTGGTCAGTGTTGTAGTGTATAGTTCTGGTCAGTGTTGTAGTATATAGTTCTGGTCAGTGTTGTAGTGTATAGTTCTGGTCAGTGTTGTAGTATATATAGTTCTGGTCAGTGTTGTAGTATATATCGTTCTGGTCAGTGTTGTAGTATATAGTTCTGGTCAGTGTTGTAGTATATATAGTTCTGGTCAGTGTTGTAGTATATATAGTTCTGGTCAGTGTTGTAGTATATATAGTTCTGGTCAGTGTTGTAGTATATATAGTTCTGGTCAGTGTTGTAGTATATAGTTCTGGTCAGTGTTGTAGTATATAGTTCTGGTCAGTGTTGTAGTATATAGTTCTGCTCAGTGTTGTAGTGTATAGTTCTGGTCAGTGTTGTAGTATATAGTTCTGGTCAGTGTTGTAGTATATAGTTCTGGTCAGTGTTGTAGTGTGTAGTTCTGGTCAGTGTTGTAGTATATATAGTTCTGGTCAGTGTTGTAGTATATAGTTCTGGTCAGTGTTGTAGTGTATAGTTCTGGTCAGTGTTGTAGTATATAGTTCTGGTCAGTGTTGTAGTGTGTATAGTTCTGGTCAGTGTTGTAGTATATATAGTTCTGGTCAGTGTTGTAGTGTATATAGTTCTGGTCAGTGTTGTAGTATATAGTTCTGGTCAGTGTTGTAGTATATAGTTCTGGTCAGTGTTGTAGTGTGTAGTTCTGGTCAGTGTTGTAGTATATATAGTTCTGGTCAGTGTTGTAGTATATAGTTCTGGTCAGTGTTGTAGTGTATAGTTCTGGTCAGTGTTGTAGTATATAGTTCTGGTCAGTGTTGTAGTATATAGTTCTGGTCAGTGTTGTAGTGTATAGTTCTGGTCAGTGTTGTAGTATATAGTTCTGGTCAGTGTTGTAGTGTATATAGTTCTGGTCAGTGTTGTAGTGTATATAGTTCTGGTCAGTGTTGTAGTATATATAGTTCTGGTCAGTGTTGTAGTATATAGTTCTGGTCAGTGTTGTAGTGTATAGTTCTGGTCAGTGTTGTAGTATATAGTTCTGGTCAGTGTTGTAGTATATAGTTCTGGTCAGTGTTGTAGTGTATAGTTCTGGTCAGTGTTGTAGTATATAGTTCTGGTCAGTGTTGTAGTATATAGTTCTGGTCAGTGTTGTAGTATATAGTTCTGGTCAGTGTTGTAGTATATAGTTCTGCTCAGTGTTGTAGTGTATAGTTCTTGTCAGTGTTGTAGTATATAGTTCTGGTCAGTGTTGTAGTATATAGTTCTGGTCAGTGTTGTAGTGTGTAGTTCTGGTCAGTGTTGTAGTATATATAGTTCTGGTCAGTGTTGTAGTATATAGTTCTGGTCAGTGTTGTAGTGTATAGTTCTGGTCAGTGTTGTAGTATATAGTTCTGGTCAGTGTTGTAGTGTGTATAGTTCTGGTCAGTGTTGTAGTATATATAGTTCTGGTCAGTGTTGTAGTGTATATAGTTCTGGTCAGTGTTGTAGTATATAGTTCTGGTCAGTGTTGTAGTATATAGTTCTGGTCAGTGTTGTAGTGTGTAGTTCTGGTCAGTGTTGTAGTATATATAGTTCTGGTCAGTGTTGTAGTATATAGTTCTGGTCAGTGTTGTAGTGTATAGTTCTGGTCAGTGTTGTAGTATATAGTTCTGGTCAGTGTTGTAGTATATAGTTCTGGTCAGTGTTGTAGTGTATAGTTCTGGTCAGTGTTGTAGTATATAGTTCTGGTCAGTGTTGTAGTGTATATAGTTCTGGTCAGTGTTGTAGTGTATATAGTTCTGGTCAGTGTTGTAGTATATATAGTTCTGGTCAGTGTTGTAGTATATATAGTTCTGGTCAGTGTTGTAGTGTATAGTTCTGGTCAGTGTTGTAGTATATAGTTCTGGTCAGTGTTGTAGTATATAGTTCTGGTCCGTGTTGTAGTGTGTAGTTCTGGTCAGTGTTGTAGTATATAGTTCTGGTCAGTGTTGTAGTATGTAGTTCTGGTCAGTGTTGTAGTATATAGTTCTGGTCAGTGTTGTAGTATATAGTTCTGGTCAGTGTTGTAGTGTATATAGTTCTGGTCAGTGTTGTAGTATATAGTTCTGGTCAGTGTTGTAGTGTATAGTTCTGGTCAGTGTTGTAGTGTATAGTTCTGGTCAGTGTTGTAGTATATAGTTCTGGTCAGTGTTGTAGTATATAGTTCTGGTCAGTGTTGTAGTATATAGTTCTGGTCAGTGTTGTAGTATATAGTTCTGGTCAGTGTTGTAGTATATAGTTCTGGTCAGTGTTGTAGTGTATAGTTCTGGTCAGTGTTGTAGTATATATAGTTCTGGTCAGTGTTGTAGTGTGTAGTTCTGGTCAGTGTTGTAGTGTATATAGTTCTGGTCAGTGTTGTAGTGTGTATAGTTCTGGTCAGTGTTGTAGTGTGTAGTTCTGGTCAGTGTTGTAGTATATATAGTTCTGGTCAGTGTTGTAGTATATAGTTCTGGTCAGTGTTGTAGTGTATAGTTCTGGTCAGTGTTGTACTGTGTAGTTCTGGTCAGTGTTGTAGTGTATATAGTTCTGGTCAGTGTTGTAGTGTATAGTTCTGGTCAGTGTTGTAGTGTATAGTTCTGGTCAGTGTTGTAGTATATAGTTCTGGTCAGTGTTGTAGTGTATAGTTCTGGTCAGTGTTGTAGTGTGTAGTTCTGGTCAGTGTTGTAGTGTGTAGTTCTGGTCAGTGTTGTAGTATATATAGTTCTGGTCAGTGTTGTAGTGTATAGTTCTGGTCAGTGTTGTAGTGTGTAGTTCTGGTCAGTGTTGTAGTATATATAGTTCTGGTCAGTGTTGTAGTATATAGTTCTGGTCAGTGTTGTAGTGTATAGTTCTGGTCAGTGTTGTAGTATATAGTTCTGGTAAGTGTTGTAGTGTATATAGTTCTGGTCAGTGTTGTAGTGTATAGTTCTGGTCAGTGTTGTAGTGTATAGTTCTGGTCAGTGTTGTAGTATATATAGTTCTGGTCAGTGTTGTAGTATATAGTTCTGGTCAGTGTTGTAGTATATGTAGTTCTGGTCAGTGTTGTAGTGTATAGTTCTGGTCAGTGTTGTAGTATATAGTTCTGGTCAGTGTTGTAGTATGTAGTTCTGGTCAGTGTTGTAGTATATATAGTTCTGGTCAGTGTTGTAGTATATAGTTCTGGTCAGTGTTGTAGTGTATAGTTCTGGTCAGTGTTGTAGTATATAGTTCTGGTCAGTGTTGTAGTATATAGTTCTGGTCAGTGTTGTAGTGTATAGTTCTGGTCAGTGTTGTAGTGTGTAGTTCTGGTCAGTGTTGTAGTGTATATAGTTCTGGTCAGTGTTGTAGTGTATATAGTTCTGGTCAGTGTTGTAGTGTATAGTTCTGGTCAGTGTTGTAGTATATAGTTCTGGTCAGTGTTGTAGTGTATAGTTCTGGTCAGTGTTGTAGTATATATAGTTCTGGTCAGTGTTGTAGTGTATAGTTCTGGTCAGTGTTGTAGTATATAGTTCTGGTCAGTGTTGTAGTGTATAGTTCTGGTCAGTGTTGTAGTGTATAGTTCTGGTCAGTGTTGTAGTGTATATAGTTCTGGTCAGTGTTGTAGTGTATAGTTCTGGTCAGTGTTGTAGTATATAGTTCTGGTCAGTGTTGTAGTATATAGTTCTGGTCAGTGTTGTAGTATATAGTTCTGGTCAGTGTTGTAGTGTATAGTTCTGGTCAGTGTTGTAGTATATAGTTCTGGTCAGTGTTGTAGTGTATATCGTTCTGGTCAGTGTTGTAGTATATAGTTCTGGTCAGTGTTGTAGTGTATAGTTCTGGTCAGTGTTGTAGTATATAGTTCTGGTCAGTGTTGTAGTGTATAGTTCTGGTCAGTGTTGTAGTGTGTATAGTTCTGGTCAGTGTTGTAGTGTATAGTTCTGGTCAGTGTTGTAGTATATAGTTCTGGTCAGTGTTGTAGTATATAGTTCTGGTCAGTGTTGTAGTGTATATAGTTCTGGTCAGTGTTGTAGTATATAGTTCTGGTCAGTGTTGTAGTATATAGTTCTGGTCAGTGTTGTAGTGTATAGTTCTGGTCAGTGTTGTAGTATATAGTTCTGGTCAGTGTTGTAGTATATAGTTCTGGTCAGTGTTGTAGTGTATAGTTCTGGTCAGTGTTGTAGTATATAGTTCTGGTCAGTGTTGTAGTGTATAGTTCTGGTCAGTGTTGTAGTATATAGTTCTGGTCAGTGTTGTAGTATATATAGTTCTGGTCAGTGTTGTAGTATATAGTTCTGGTCAGTGTTGTAGTATATAGTTATGGTCAGTGTTGTAGTATATATAGTTCTGGTCAGTGTTGTAGTATATATAGTTCTGGTCAGTGTTGTAGTATATATAGTTCTGGTCAGTGTTGTAGTGTATAGTTCTGGTCAGTGTTGTAGTATATAGTTCTGGTCAGTGTTGTAGTATATAGTTCTGGTCAGTGTTTTAGTATATAGTTCTGGTCAGTGTTGTAGTGTGTATAGTTCTGGTCAGTGTTGTAGTGTATAGTTCTGGTCAGTGTTGTAGTATATAGTTCTGGTCAGTGTTGTAGTATATAGTTCTGGTCAGTGTTGTAGTGTATAGTTCTGGTCAGTGTTGTAGTATATATAGTTCTGGTCAGTGTTGTAGTGTATAGTTCTGGTCAGTGTTGTAGTGTATAGTTCTGGTCGGTGTTGTAGTATATAGTTCTGGTCAGTGTTGTAGTGTATAGTTCTGGTCAGTGTTGTAGTATATATAGTTCTGGTCAGTGTTGTAGTATATATAGTTCTGGTCAGTGTTGTAGTGTATAGTTCTGGTCAGTGTTGTAGTGTATAGTTCTGGTCAGTGTTGTAGTGTATAGTTCTGGTCAGTGTTGTAGTGTATAGTTCTGGTCAGTGTTGTAGTATATAGTTCTGGTCAGTGTTGTAGTGTATAGTTCTGGTCAGTGTTGTAGTATATATAGTTCTGGTCAGTGTTGTAGTATATATAGTTCTGGTCAGTGTTGTAGTGTATAGTTCTGGTCAGTGTTGTAGTATATAGTTCTGGTCAGTGTTGTAGTATATAGTTCTGGTCAGTGTTGTAGTATATAGTTCTGGTCAGTGTTGTAGTATATAGTTCTGGTCAGTGTTGTAGTATATATAGTTCTGGTCAGTGTTGTAGTGTATATATAGTTCTGGTCAGTGTTGTAGTGTATATATAGTTCTGGTCAGTGTTGTAGTGTATATAGTTCTGGTCAGTGTTGTAGTATATAGTTCTGGTCAGTGTTGTAGTGTATATCGTTCTGGTCAGTGTTGTAGTGTATAGTTCTGGTCAGTGTTGTAGTGTATAGTTCTGGTCAGTGTTGTAGTGTATAGTTCTGGTCAGTGTTGTAGTGTATAGTTCTGGTCAGTGTTGTAGTATATATAGTTCTGGTCAGTGTTGTAGTATATAGTTCTGGTCAGTGTTGTAGTATATAGTTCTGGTCAGTGTTGTAGTATATAGTTCTGGTCAGTGTTGTAGTGTATAGTTCTGGTCAGTGTTGTAGTATATAGTTCTGGTCAGTGTTGTAGTATATAGTTCTGGTCAGTGTTGTAGTGTATAGTTCTGGTCAGTGTTGTAGTATATAGTTCTGGTCAGTGTTGTAGTATATAGTTCTTGTCAGTGTTGTAGTGTATAGTTCTGGTCAGTGTTGTAGTATATAGTTCTGGTCAGTGTTGTAGTGTATAGTTCTGGTCAGTGTTGTAGTATATATAGTTCTGGTCAGTGTTGTAGTGTATAGTTCTGGTCAGTGTTGTAGTATATAGTTCTGGTCAGTGTTGTAGTGTATAGTTCTGGTCAGTGTTGTAGTGTATATTTCTGGTCAGTGTTGTAGTGTATATAGTTCTGGTCAGTGTTGTAGTGTATAGTTCTGGTCAGTGTTGTAGTATATAGTTCTGGTCAGTGTTGTAGTATATAGTTCTGGTCAGTGTTGTAGTATATAGTTCTGGTCAGTGTTGTAGTGTATAGTTCTGGTCAGTGTTGTAGTATATAGTTCTGGTCAGTGTTGTAGTATATAGTTCTTGTCAGTGTTGTAGTGTATAGTTCTGGTCAGTGTTGTAGTATATAGTTCTGGTCAGTGTTGTAGTGTATAGTTCTGGTCAGTGTTGTAGTATATAGTTCTGGTCAGTGTTGTAGTATATATAGTTCTGGTCAGTGTTGTAGTATATAGTTCTGGTCAGTGTTGTAGTATATAGTTCTGGTCAGTGTTGTAGTGTATAGTTCTGGTCAGTGTTGTAGTATATAGTTCTGGTCAGTGTTGTAGTATATAGTTCTTGTCAGTGTTGTAGTGTATAGTTCTGGTCAGTGTTGTAGTATATAGTTCTGGTCAGTGTTGTAGTGTATAGTTCTGGTCAGTGTTGTAGTATATATAGTTCTGGTCAGTGTTGTAGTGTATAGTTCTGGTCAGTGTTGTAGTATATAGTTCTGGTCAGTGTTGTAGTGTATAGTTCTGGTCAGTGTTGTAGTGTATATTTCTGGTCAGTGTTGTAGTGTATATAGTTCTGGTCAGTGTTGTAGTGTATAGTTCTGGTCAGTGTTGTAGTATATAGTTCTGGTCAGTGTTGTAGTATATAGTTCTGGTCAGTGTTGTAGTATATAGTTCTGGTCAGTGTTGTAGTGTATAGTTCTGGTCAGTGTTGTAGTATATAGTTCTGGTCAGTGTTGTAGTATATAGTTCTTGTCAGTGTTGTAGTGTATAGTTCTGGTCAGTGTTGTAGTATATAGTTCTGGTCAGTGTTGTAGTGTATAGTTCTGGTCAGTGTTGTAGTATATAGTTCTGGTCAGTGTTGTAGTATATATAGTTCTGGTCAGTGTTGTAGTATATAGTTCTGGTCAGTGTTGTAGTATATAGTTATGGTCAGTGTTGTAGTATATATAGTTCTGGTCAGTGTTGTAGTATATATAGTTCTGGTCAGTGTTGTAGTATATATAGTTCTGGTCAGTGTTGTAGTGTATAGTTCTGGTCAGTGTTGTAGTATATAGTTCTGGTCAGTGTTGTAGTATATAGTTCTGGTCAGTGTTTTAGTATATAGTTCTGGTCAGTGTTGTAGTGTGTATAGTTCTGGTCAGTGTTGTAGTGTATAGTTCTGGTCAGTGTTGTAGTATATAGTTCTGGTCAGTGTTGTAGTATATAGTTCTGGTCAGTGTTGTAGTGTATAGTTCTGGTCAGTGTTGTAGTATATATAGTTCTGGTCAGTGTTGTAGTATATAGTTCTGGTCAGTGTTGTAGTGTATAGTTCTGGTCAGTGTTGTAGTGTATAGTTCTGGTCGGTGTTGTAGTATATAGTTCTGGTCAGTGTTGTAGTGTATAGTTCTGGTCAGTGTTGTAGTATATATAGTTCTGGTCAGTGTTGTAGTATATATAGTTCTGGTCAGTGTTGTAGTGTATAGTTCTGGTCAGTGTTGTAGTGTATAGTTCTGGTCAGTGTTGTAGTGTATAGTTCTGGTCAGTGTTGTAGTGTATAGTTCTGGTCAGTGTTGTAGTATATAGTTCTGGTCAGTGTTGTAGTGTATAGTTCTGGTCAGTGTTGTAGTATATATAGTTCTGGTCAGTGTTGTAGTATATATAGTTCTGGTCAGTGTTGTAGTGTATAGTTCTGGTCAGTGTTGTAGTATATAGTTCTGGTCAGTGTTGTAGTATATAGTTCTGGTCAGTGTTGTAGTATATAGTTCTGGTCAGTGTTGTAGTATATAGTTCTGGTCAGTGTTGTAGTATATATAGTTCTGGTCAGTGTTGTAGTGTATATATAGTTCTGGTCAGTGTTGTAGTATATAGTTCTGGTCAGTGTTGTAGTGTATATAGTTCTGGTCAGTGTTGTAGTATATAGTTCTGGTCAGTGTTGTAGTGTATATCGTTCTGGTCAGTGTTGTAGTATATAGTTCTGGTCAGTGTTGTAGTGTATAGTTCTGGTCAGTGTTGTAGTATATAGTTCTGGTCAGTGTTGTAGTGTATAGTTCTGGTCAGTGTTGTAGTGTGTATAGTTCTGGTCAGTGTTGTAGTGTATAGTTCTGGTCAGTGTTGTAGTATATAGTTCTGGTCAGTGTTGTAGTATATAGTTCTGGTCAGTGTTGTAGTGTATATAGTTCTGGTCAGTGTTGTAGTATATAGTTCTGGTCAGTGTTGTAGTATATAGTTCTGGTCAGTGTTGTAGTGTATAGTTCTGGTCAGTGTTGTAGTATATAGTTCTGGTCAGTGTTGTAGTATATAGTTCTGGTCAGTGTTGTAGTGTATAGTTCTGGTCAGTGTTGTAGTATATAGTTCTGGTCAGTGTTGTAGTGTATAGTTCTGGTCAGTGTTGTAGTATATAGTTCTGGTCAGTGTTGTAGTATATATAGTTCTGGTCAGTGTTGTAGTATATAGTTCTGGTCAGTGTTGTAGTATATAGTTCTGGTCAGTGTTGTAGTATATATAGTTCTGGTCAGTGTTTTAGTATATAGTTCTGGTCAGTGTTGTAGTGTGTATAGTTCTGGTCAGTGTTGTAGTATATATGGTTCTGGTCAGTGTTGTAGTGTATAGTTCTGGTCAGTGTTTTAGTATATAGTTCTGGTCAGTGTTGTAGTATATAGTTCTGGTCAGTGTTGTAGTATATAGTTCTGGTCAGTGTTGTAGTATATATAGTTCTGGTCAGTGTTGTAGTATATATGGTTCTGGTCAGTGTTGTAGTGTATAGTTCTGGTCAGTGTTTTAGTATATAGTTCTGGTCAGTGTTGTAGTATATAGTTCTGGTCAGTGTTGTAGTATATAGTTCTGGTCAGTGTTGTAGTATATAGTTCTGGTCAGTGTTTTAGTATATAGTTCTGGTCAGTGTTGTAGTGTGTATAGTTCTGGTCAGTGTTGTAGTGTATAGTTCTGGTCAGTGTTGTAGTATATAGTTCTGGTCAGTGTTGTAGTATATAGTTCTGGTCAGTGTTGTAGTGTATATAGTTCTGGTCAGTGTTGTAGTATATAGTTCTGGTCAGTGTTGTAGTGTATATAGTTCTGGTCAGTGTTGTAGTATATAGTTCTGGTCAGTGTTGTAGTGTATAGTTCTGGTCAGTGTTGTAGAATATAGTTCTGGTCAGTGTTGTAGTGTATATAGTTCTGGTCAGTGTTGTAGTATATATAGTTCTGGTCAGTGTTGTAGTGTATATATAGTTCTGGTCAGTGTTATAGTATATAGTTCTGGTCAGTGTTGTAGTGTATATAGTTCTGGTCAGTGTTGTAGTATATAGTTCTGGTCAGTGTTGTAGTATATAGTTCTGGTCAGTGTTGTAGTATATAGTTCTGGTCAGTGTTGTAGTATATAGTTCTGGTCAGTGTTGTAGTATATAGTTCTGGTCAGTGTTGTAGTATATATAGTTCTGGTCAGTGTTGTAGTGTATATATAGTTCTGGTCAGTGTTGTAGTATATATAGTTCTGGTCAGTGTTGTAGTATATATAGTTCTGGTCAGTGTTGTAGTGTATAGTTCTGGTCAGTGTTGTAGTGTATAGTTCTGGTCAGTGTTGTAGTGTATAGTTCTGGTCAGTGTTGTAGTGTATAGTTCTGGTCAGTGTTGTAGTGTATAGTTCTGGTCAGTGTTGTAGTGTATAGTTCTGGTCAGTGTTGTAGTGTATAGTTCTGGTCAGTGTTGTAGTATATATAGTTCTGGTCAGTGTTGTAGTATATAGTTCTGGTCAGTGTTGTAGTATATAGTTCTGGTCAGTGTTGTAGTATATAGTTCTGGTCAGTGTTGTAGTGTATAGTTCTGGTCAGTGTTGAAGTGTATAGTTCTGGTCAGTGTTGTAGTGTATAGTTCTGGTCAGTGTTGTAGTGTATAGTTCTGGTCAGTGTTGTAGTGTATATAGTTCCGGTCAGTGTTGTAGTATATAGTTCTGGTCAGTGTTGTAGTATATATTGTTCTGGTCAGTGTTGTAGTGTATATAGTTCTGGTCAGTGTTGTAGTATATAGTTCTGGTCAGTGTTGTAGTATATAGTTCTGGTCAGTGTTGTAGTGTATAGTTCTGGTCAGTGTTGTAGTGTATATAGTTCTGGTCAGTGTTGTAGTATATAGTTCTGGTCAGTGTTGTAGTATATATAGTTCTGGTCAGTGTTGTAGTATATATAGTTCTGGTCAGTGTTGTAGTGTATATAGTTCTGGTCAGTGTTGTAGTATATAGTTCTGGTCAGTGTTGTAGTATATAGTTCTGGTCAGTGTTGTAGTATATAGTTCTGGTCAGTGTTGTAGTGTATATATAGTTCTGGTCAGTGTTGTAGTGTGTAGTTCTGGTCAGTGTTGTAGTATATATAGTTCTGGTCAGTGTTGTAGTGTATAGTTCTGGTCAGTGTTGTAGTGTATAGTTCTGGTCAGTGTTGTAGTGTATATATAGTTCTGGTCAGTGTTGTAGTATATAGTTCTGGTCAGTGTTGTAGTATATAGTTCTGGTCAGTGTTGTAGTGTATATAGTTCTGGTCAGTGTTGTAGTGTATAGTTCTGGTCAGTGTTGTAGTGTATAGTTCTGGTCAGTGTTGTAGTGTGTAGTTCTGGTCAGTGTTGTAGTATATATAGTTCTGGTCAGTGTTGTAGTGTATAGTTCTGGTCAGTGTTGTAGTGTATAGTTCTGGTCAGTGTTGTAGTGTATAGTTCTGGTCAGTGTTGTAGTGTATAGTTCTGGTCAGTGTTGTAGTATATAGTTCTGGTCAGTGTTGTAGTATATAGTTCTGGTCAGTGTTGTAGTATATAGTTCTGGTCAGTGTTGTAGTATATAGTTCTGGTCAGTGTTGTAGTATATATAGTTCTGGTCAGTGTTGTAGTATATATAGTTCTGGTCAGTGTTGTAGTGTATATATAGTTCTGGTCAGTGTTGTAGTATATAGTTCTGGTCAGTGTTGTAGTGTATATAGTTCTGGTCAGTGTTGTAGTATATAGTTCTGGTCAGTGTTGTAGTATATAGTTCTGGTCAGTGTTGTAGTGTATAGTTCTGGTCAGTGTTGTAGAATATAGTTCTGGTCAGTGTTGTAGTGTATATAGTTCTGGTCAGTGTTGTAGTATATATAGTTCTGGTCAGTGTTGTAGTGTATATATAGTTCTGGTCAGTGTTATAGTATATAGTTCTGGTCAGTGTTGTAGTGTATATAGTTCTGGTCAGTGTTGTAGTATATAGTTCTGGTCAGTGTTGTAGTATATAGTTCTGGTCAGTGTTGTAGTATATAGTTCTGGTCAGTGTTGTAGTATATAGTTCTGGTCAGTGTTGTAGTATATAGTTCTGGTCAGTGTTGTAGTATATATAGTTCTGGTCAGTGTTGTAGTATATAGTTCTGGTCAGTGTTGTAGTATATATAGTTCTGGTCAGTGTTGTAGTATATATAGTTCTGGTCAGTGTTGTAGTGTATATATAGTTCTGGTCAGTGTTGTAGTATATAGTTCTGGTCAGTGTTGTAGTGTATATAGTTCTGGTCAGTGTTGTAGTATATAGTTCTGGTCAGTGTTGTAGTATATAGTTCTGGTCAGTGTTGTAGTGTATAGTTCTGGTCAGTGTTGTAGAATATAGTTCTGGTCAGTGTTGTAGTGTATATAGTTCTGGTCAGTGTTGTAGTATATATAGTTCTGGTCAGTGTTGTAGTGTATATATAGTTCTGGTCAGTGTTATAGTATATAGTTCTGGTCAGTGTTGTAGTGTATATAGTTCTGGTCAGTGTTGTAGTATATAGTTCTGGTCAGTGTTGTAGTATATAGTTCTGGTCAGTGTTGTAGTATATAGTTCTGGTCAGTGTTGTAGTATATAGTTCTGGTCAGTGTTGTAGTATATATAGTTCTGGTCAGTGTTGTAGTGTATATATAGTTCTGGTCAGTGTTGTAGTATATATAGTTCTGGTCAGTGTTGTAGTATATATAGTTCTGGTCAGTGTTGTAGTATATATAGTTCTGGTCAGTGTTGTAGTGTATAGTTCTGGTCAGTGTTGTAGTGTATAGTTCTGGTCAGTGTTGTAGTGTATAGTTCTGGTCAGTGTTGTAGTGTATAGTTCTGGTCAGTGTTGTAGTGTATAGTTCTGGTCAGTGTTGTAGTATATATAGTTCTGGTCAGTGTTGTAGTATATAGTTCTGGTCAGTGTTGTAGTATATAGTTCTGGTCAGTGTTGTAGTATATAGTTCTGGTCAGTGTTGTAGTATATAGTTCTGGTCAGTGTTGTAGTGTATAGTTCTGGTCAGTGTTGAAGTGTATAGTTCTGGTCAGTGTTGTAGTGTATAGTTCTGGTCAGTGTTGTAGTGTATAGTTCTGGTCAGTGTTGTAGTGTATATAGTTCCGGTCAGTGTTGTAGTATATAGTTCTGGTCAGTGTTGTAGTATATAGTTCTGGTCAGTGTTGTAGTGTATATATAGTTCTGGTCAGTGTTGTAGAATATAGTTCTGGTCAGTGTTGTAGTATATATTGTTCTGGTCAGTGTTGTAGTGTATATATAGTTCTGGTCAGTGTTGTAGTGTATATATAGTTCTGGTCAGTGTTGTAGTGTATATAGTTCTGGTCAGTGTTGTAGTATATAGTTCTGGTCAGTGTTGTAGTATATATAGTTCTGGTCAGTGTTGTAGTGTATATAGTTCTGGTCAGTGTTGTAGTATATAGTTCTGGTCAGTGTTGTAGTATATAGTTCTGGTCAGTGTTGTAGTATATAGTTCTGGTCAGTGTTGTAGTGTATATATATAGTTCTGGTCAGTGTTGTAGTGTGTAGTTCTGGTCAGTGTTGTAGTATATATAGTTCTGGTCAGTGTTGTAGTGTATAGTTCTGGTCAGTGTTGTAGTGTATATATAGTTCTGGTCAGTGTTGTAGTATATAGTTCTGGTCAGTGTTGTAGTATATAGTTCTGGTCAGTGTTGTAGTGTATATAGTTCTGGTCAGTGTTGTAGTGTATAGTTCTGGTCAGTGTTGTAGTGTGTAGTTCTGGTCAGTGTTGTAGTATATATAGTTCTGGTCAGTGTTGTAGTGTATAGTTCTGGTCAGTGTTGTAGTGTATAGTTCTGGTCAGTGTTGTAGTGTATAGTTCTGGTCAGTGTTGTAGTGTATAGTTCTGGTCAGTGTTGTAGTATATAGTTCTGGTCAGTGTTGTAGTATATAGTTCTGGTCAGTGTTGTAGTATATAGTTCTGGTCAGTGTTGTAGTATATAGTTCTGGTCAGTGTTGTAGTATATATAGTTCTGGTCAGTGTTGTAGTATATATAGTTCTGGTCAGTGTTGTAGTGTATATATAGTTCTGGTCAGTGTTGTAGTATATAGTTCTGGTCAGTGTTGTAGTGTATATAGTTCTGGTCAGTGTTGTAGTATATAGTTCTGGTCAGTGTTGTAGTATATAGTTCTGGTCAGTGTTGTAGTATATATTGTTCTGGTCAGTGTTGTAGTGTATATATAGTTCTGGTCAGTGTTGTAGTGTATATATAGTTCTGGTCAGTGTTGTAGTGTATATAGTTCTGGTCAGTGTTGTAGTATATAGTTCTGGTCAGTGTTGTAGTATATATAGTTCTGGTCAGTGTTGTAGTGTATATAGTTCTGGTCAGTGTTGTAGTATATAGTTCTGGTCAGTGTTGTAGTATATAGTTCTGGTCAGTGTTGTAGTATATAGTTCTGGTCAGTGTTGTAGTGTATATATATAGTTCTGGTCAGTGTTGTAGTGTGTAGTTCTGGTCAGTGTTGTAGTATATATAGTTCTGGTCAGTGTTGTAGTGTATAGTTCTGGTCAGTGTTGTAGTGTATATATAGTTCTGGTCAGTGTTGTAGTATATAGTTCTGGTCAGTGTTGTAGTATATAGTTCTGGTCAGTGTTGTAGTGTATATAGTTCTGGTCAGTGTTGTAGTGTATAGTTCTGGTCAGTGTTGTAGTGTGTAGTTCTGGTCAGTGTTGTAGTATATATAGTTCTGGTCAGTGTTGTAGTGTATAGTTCTGGTCAGTGTTGTAGTGTATAGTTCTGGTCAGTGTTGTAGTGTATAGTTCTGGTCAGTGTTGTAGTGTATAGTTCTGGTCAGTGTTGTAGTATATAGTTCTGGTCAGTGTTGTAGTATATAGTTCTGGTCAGTGTTGTAGTATATAGTTCTGGTCAGTGTTGTAGTATATAGTTCTGGTCAGTGTTGTAGTATATATAGTTCTGGTCAGTGTTGTAGTATATATAGTTCTGGTCAGTGTTGTAGTGTATATATAGTTCTGGTCAGTGTTGTAGTATATAGTTCTGGTCAGTGTTGTAGTGTATATAGTTCTGGTCAGTGTTGTAGTATATAGTTCTGGTCAGTGTTGTAGTATATAGTTCTGGTCAGTGTTGTAGTGTATAGTTCTGGTCAGTGTTGTAGAATATAGTTCTGGTCAGTGTTGTAGTGTATATAGTTCTGGTCAGTGTTGTAGTATATATAGTTCTGGTCAGTGTTGTAGTGTATATATAGTTCTGGTCAGTGTTATAGTATATAGTTCTGGTCAGTGTTGTAGTGTATATAGTTCTGGTCAGTGTTGTAGTATATAGTTCTGGTCAGTGTTGTAGTATATAGTTCTGGTCAGTGTTGTAGTATATAGTTCTGGTCAGTGTTGTAGTATATAGTTCTGGTCAGTGTTGTAGTATATAGTTCTGGTCAGTGTTGTAGTATATATAGTTCTGGTCAGTGTTGTAGTATATAGTTCTGGTCAGTGTTGTAGTATATATAGTTCTGGTCAGTGTTGTAGTATATATAGTTCTGGTCAGTGTTGTAGTGTATATATAGTTCTGGTCAGTGTTGTAGTATATAGTTCTGGTCAGTGTTGTAGTGTATATAGTTCTGGTCAGTGTTGTAGTATATAGTTCTGGTCAGTGTTGTAGTGTATAGTTCTGGTCAGTGTTGTAGTGTATAGTTCTGGTCAGTGTTGTAGTGTATAGTTCTGGTCAGTGTTGTAGTATATAGTTCTGGTCAGTGTTGTAGTATATAGTTCTGGTCAGTGTTGTAGTATATATAGTTCTGGTCAGTGTTGTAGTATATATAGTTCTGGTCAGTGTTGTAGTGTATATATAGTTCTGGTCAGTGTTGTAGTATATAGTTCTGGTCAGTGTTGTAGTGTATATAGTTCTGGTCAGTGTTGTAGTATATAGTTCTGGTCAGTGTTGTAGTATATAGTTCTGGTCAGTGTTGTAGTGTGTAGTTCTGGTCAGTGTTGTAGTATATATAGTTCTGGTCAGTGTTGTAGTGTATAGTTCTGGTCAGTGTTGTAGTGTATATATAGTTCTGGTCAGTGTTGTAGTATATAGTTCTGGTCAGTGTTGTAGTATATAGTTCTGGTCAGTGTTGTAGTATATAGTTCTGGTCAGTGTTGTAGTGTATATAGTTCTGGTCAGTGTTGTAGTGTATAGTTCTGGTCAGTGTTGTAGTGTGTAGTTCTGGTCAGTGTTGTAGTATATATAGTTCTGGTCAGTGTTGTAGTGTATAGTTCTGGTCAGTGTTGTAGTGTATAGTTCTGGTCAGTGTTGTAGTGTATAGTTCTGGTCAGTGTTGTAGTGTATAGTTCTGGTCAGTGTTGTAGTATATAGTTCTGGTCAGTGTTGTAGTATATAGTTCTGGTCAGTGTTGTAGTATATAGTTCTGGTCAGTGTTGTAGTATATAGTTCTGGTCAGTGTTGTAGTATATATAGTTCTGGTCAGTGTTGTAGTATATATAGTTCTGGTCAGTGTTGTAGTGTATATATAGTTCTGGTCAGTGTTGTAGTATATAGTTCTGGTCAGTGTTGTAGTGTATATAGTTCTGGTCAGTGTTGTAGTATATAGTTCTGGTCAGTGTTGTAGTATATAGTTCTGGTCAGTGTTGTAGTGTATAGTTCTGGTCAGTGTTGTAGAATATAGTTCTGGTCAGTGTTGTAGTGTATATAGTTCTGGTCAGTGTTGTAGTATATATAGTTCTGGTCAGTGTTGTAGTGTATATATAGTTCTGGTCAGTGTTATAGTATATAGTTCTGGTCAGTGTTGTAGTGTATATAGTTCTGGTCAGTGTTGTAGTATATAGTTCTGGTCAGTGTTGTAGTATATAGTTCTGGTCAGTGTTGTAGTATATAGTTCTGGTCAGTGTTGTAGTATATAGTTCTGGTCAGTGTTGTAGTATATAGTTCTGGTCAGTGTTGTAGTATATAGTTCTGGTCAGTGTTGTAGTATATATAGTTCTGGTCAGTGTTGTAGTATATAGTTCTGGTCAGTGTTGTAGTATATATAGTTCTGGTCAGTGTTGTAGTATATATAGTTCTGGTCAGTGTTGTAGTGTATATATAGTTCTGGTCAGTGTTGTAGTATATAGTTCTGGTCAGTGTTGTAGTGTATATAGTTCTGGTCAGTGTTGTAGTATATAGTTCTGGTCAGTGTTGTAGTATATAGTTCTGGTCAGTGTTGTAGTGTATAGTTCTGGTCAGTGTTGTAGAATATATTTCTGGTCAGTGTTGTAGTGTATATAGTTCTGGTCAGTGTTGTAGTATATATAGTTCTGGTCAGTGTTGTAGTGTATATATAGTTCTGGTCAGTGTTATAGTATATAGTTCTGGTCAGTGTTGTAGTGTATATAGTTCTGGTCAGTGTTGTAGTATATAGTTCTGGTCAGTGTTGTAGTATATAGTTCTGGTCAGTGTTGTAGTATATAGTTCTGGTCAGTGTTGTAGTATATAGTTCTGGTCAGTGTTGTAGTATATAATTCTGGTCAGTGTTGTAGTATATATAGTTCTGGTCAGTGTTGTAGTGTATATATAGTTCTGGTCAGTGTTGTAGTATATATAGTTCTGGTCAGTGTTGTAGTATATATAGTTCTGGTCAGTGTTGTAGTGTATAGTTCTGGTCAGTGTTGTAGTGTATAGTTCTGGTCAGTGTTGTAGTGTATAGTTCTGGTCAGTGTTGTAGTGTATAGTTCTGGTCAGTGTTGTAGTGTATAGTTCTGGTCAGTGTTGTAGTGTATAGTTCTGGTCAGTGTTGTAGTATATATAGTTCTGGTCAGTGTTGTAGTATATAGTTCTGGTCAGTGTTGTAGTATATAGTTCTGGTCAGTGTTGTAGTATATAGTTCTGGTCAGTGTTGTAGTGTATAGTTCTGGTCAGTGTTGAAGTGTATAGTTCTGGTCAGTGTTGTAGTGTATAGTTCTGGTCAGTGTTGTAGTGTATAGTTCTGGTCAGTGTTGTAGTGTATATAGTTCCGGTCAGTGTTGTAGTATATAGTTCTGGTCAGTGTTGTAGTATATATTGTTCTGGTCAGTGTTGTAGTGTATATAGTTCTGGTCAGTGTTGTAGTATATAGTTCTGGTCAGTGTTGTAGTATATAGTTCTGGTCAGTGTTGTAGTGTATAGTTCTGGTCAGTGTTGTAGTGTATATAGTTCTGGTCAGTGTTGTAGTATATAGTTCTGGTCAGTGTTGTAGTATATATAGTTCTGGTCAGTGTTGTAGTGTATATAGTTCTGGTCAGTGTTGTAGTATATAGTTCTGGTCAGTGTTGTAGTATATAGTTCTGGTCAGTGTTGTAGTATATAGTTCTGGTCAGTGTTGTAGTGTATATATAGTTCTGGTCAGTGTTGTAGTGTGTAGTTCTGGTCAGTGTTGTAGTATATATAGTTCTGGTCAGTGTTGTAGTGTATAGTTCTGGTCAGTGTTGTAGTGTATATATAGTTCTGGTCAGTGTTGTAGTATATAGTTCTGGTCAGTGTTGTAGTATATAGTTCTGGTCAGTGTTGTAGTGTATAGTTCTGGTCAGTGTTGTAGTATATAGTTCTGGTCAGTGTTGTAGTATATAGTTCTGGTCAGTGTTGTAGTATATAGTTCTGGTCAGTGTTGTAGTATATAGTTCTGGTCAGTGTTGTAGTATATATAGTTCTGGTCAGTGTTGTAGTATATATAGTTCTGGTCAGTGTTGTAGTGTATATATAGTTCTGGTCAGTGTTGTAGTATATAGTTCTGGTCAGTGTTGTAGTGTATATAGTTCTGGTCAGTGTTGTAGTATATAGTTCTGGTCAGTGTTGTAGTATATAGTTCTGGTCAGTGTTGTAGTGTATAGTTCTGGTCAGTGTTGTAGAATATAGTTCTGGTCAGTGTTGTAGTGTATATAGTTCTGGTCAGTGTTGTAGTATATATAGTTCTGGTCAGTGTTGTAGTGTATATATAGTTCTGGTCAGTGTTATAGTATATAGTTCTGGTCAGTGTTGTAGTGTATATAGTTCTGGTCAGTGTTGTAGTATATAGTTCTGGTCAGTGTTGTAGTATATAGTTCTGGTCAGTGTTGTAGTATATAGTTCTGGTCAGTGTTGTAGTATATAGTTCTGGTCAGTGTTGTAGTATATAGTTCTGGTCAGTGTTGTAGTATATATAGTTCTGGTCAGTGTTGTAGTATATAGTTCTGGTCAGTGTTGTAGTATATATAGTTCTGGTCAGTGTTGTAGTATATAGTTCTGGTCAGTGTTGTAGTATATAGTTCTGGTCAGTGTTGTAGTATATAGTTCTGGTCAGTGTTGTAGTATATAGTTCTGGTCAGTGTTGTAGTATATATAGTTCTGGTCAGTGTTGTAGTATATATAGTTCTGGTCAGTGTTGTAGTGTATATATAGTTCTGGTCAGTGTTGTAGTATATAGTTCTGGTCAGAGTGTTGTAGTATATAGTTCTGGTCAGTGTTGTAGTATATAGTTCTGGTCAGTGTTGTAGTGTATAGTTCTGGTCAGTGTTGTAGTGTATAGTTCTGGTCAGTGTTGTAGAATATAGTTCTGGTCAGTGTTGTAGTGTATATAGTTCTGGTCAGTGTTGTAGTATATATAGTTCTGGTCAGTGTTGTAGTGTATATATAGTTCTGGTCAGTGTTATAGTATATAGTTCTGGTCAGTGTTGTAGTATATAGTTCTGGTCAGTGTTGTAGTATATAGTTCTGGTCAGTGTTGTAGTATATAGTTCTGGTCAGTGTTGTAGTATATAGTTCTGGTCAGTGTTGTAGTATATAGTTCTGGTCAGTGTTGTAGTATATAGTTCTGGTCAGTGTTGTAGTATATATAGTTCTGGTCAGTGTTGTAGTATATAGTTCTGGTCAGTGTTGTAGTATATAGTTCTGGTCAGTGTTGTAGTATATATAGTTCTGGTCAGTGTTGTAGTATATATAGTTCTGGTCAGTGTTGTAGTGTATATATAGTTCTGGTCAGTGTTGTAGTATATAGTTCTGGTCAGTGTTGTAGTATATAGTTCTGGTCAGTGTTGTAGTATATAGTTCTGGTCAGTGTTGTAGTGTATAGTTCTGGTCAGTGTTGTAGAATATATTTCTGGTCAGTGTTGTAGTGTATATAGTTCTGGTCAGTGTTGTAGTATATATAGTTCTGGTCAGTGTTGTAGTGTATATATAGTTCTGGTCAGTGTTATAGTATATAGTTCTGGTCAGTGTTGTAGTGTATATAGTTCTGGTCAGTGTTGTAGTATATAGTTCTGGTCAGTGTTGTAGTATATAGTTCTGGTCAGTGTTGTAGTATATAGTTCTGGTCAGTGTTGTAGTATATAGTTCTGGTCAGTGTTGTAGTATATAGTTCTGGTCAGTGTTGTAGTATATAATTCTGGTCAGTGTTGTAGTATATATAGTTCTGGTCAGTGTTGTAGTGTATATATAGTTCTGGTCAGTGTTGTAGTATATATAGTTCTGGTCAGTGTTGTAGTATATATAGTTCTGGTCAGTGTTGTAGTGTATAGTTCTGGTCAGTGTTGTAGTGTATAGTTCTGGTCAGTGTTGTAGTGTATAGTTCTGGTCAGTGTTGTAGTATATAGTTCTGGTCAGTGTTGTAGTATATAGTTCTGGTCAGTGTTGTAGTATATAGTTCTGGTCAGTGTTGTAGTATATAGTTCTGGTCAGTGTTGTAGTATATATAGTTCTGGTCAGTGTTGTAGTATATAGTTCTGGTCAGTGTTGTAGTATATAGTTCTGGTCAGTGTTGTAGTATATATAGTTCTGGTCAGTGTTGTAGTATATATAGTTCTGGTCAGTGTTGTAGTGTATATATAGTTCTGGTCAGTGTTGTAGTATATAGTTCTGGTCAGTGTTGTAGTATATAGTTCTGGTCAGTGTTGTAGTATATAGTTCTGGTCAGTGTTGTAGTGTATAGTTCTGGTCAGTGTTGTAGAATATATTTCTGGTCAGTGTTGTAGTGTATATAGTTCTGGTCAGTGTTGTAGTATATATAGTTCTGGTCAGTGTTGTAGTGTATATATAGTTCTGGTCAGTGTTATAGTATATAGTTCTGGTCAGTGTTGTAGTGTATATAGTTCTGGTCAGTGTTGTAGTATATAGTTCTGGTCAGTGTTGTAGTATATAGTTCTGGTCAGTGTTGTAGTATATAGTTCTGGTCAGTGTTGTAGTATATAGTTCTGGTCAGTGTTGTAGTATATAATTCTGGTCAGTGTTGTAGTATATATAGTTCTGGTCAGTGTTGTAGTGTATATATAGTTCTGGTCAGTGTTGTAGTATATATAGTTCTGGTCAGTGTTGTAGTATATATAGTTCTGGTCAGTGTTGTAGTGTATAGTTCTGGTCAGTGTTGTAGTGTATAGTTCTGGTCAGTGTTGTAGTGTATAGTTCTGGTCAGTGTTGTAGTGTATAGTTCTGGTCAGTGTTGTAGTGTATAGTTCTGGTCAGTGTTGTAGTGTATAGTTCTGGTCAGTGTTGTAGTATATATAGTTCTGGTCAGTGTTGTAGTATATAGTTCTGGTCAGTGTTGTAGTATATAGTTCTGGTCAGTGTTGTAGTATATAGTTCTGGTCAGTGTTGTAGTGTATAGTTCTGGTCAGTGTTGAAGTGTATAGTTCTGGTCAGTGTTGTAGTGTATAGTTCTGGTCAGTGTTGTAGTGTATAGTTCTGGTCAGTGTTGTAGTGTATATAGTTCCGGTCAGTGTTGTAGTATATAGTTCTGGTCAGTGTTGTAGTATATATTGTTCTGGTCAGTGTTGTAGTGTATATAGTTCTGGTCAGTGTTGTAGTATATAGTTCTGGTCAGTGTTGTAGTATATAGTTCTGGTCAGTGTTGTAGTGTATAGTTCTGGTCAGTGTTGTAGTGTATATAGTTCTGGTCAGTGTTGTAGTATATAGTTCTGGTCAGTGTTGTAGTATATATAGTTCTGGTCAGTGTTGTAGTGTATATAGTTCTGGTCAGTGTTGTAGTATATAGTTCTGGTCAGTGTTGTAGTATATAGTTCTGGTCAGTGTTGTAGTATATAGTTCTGGTCAGTGTTGTAGTGTGTATATATAGTTCTGGTCAGTGTTGTAGTGTGTAGTTCTGGTCAGTGTTGTAGTATATATAGTTCTGGTCAGTGTTGTAGTGTATAGTTCTGGTCAGTGTTGTAGTGTATATATAGTTCTGGTCAGTGTTGTAGTATATAGTTCTGGTCAGTGTTGTAGTATATAGTTCTGGTCAGTGTTGTAGTATATAGTTCTGGTCAGTGTTGTAGTGTATATAGTTCTGGTCAGTGTTGTAGTGTATAGTTCTGGTCAGTGTTGTAGTGTGTAGTTCTGGTCAGTGTTGTAGTATATATAGTTCTGGTCAGTGTTGTAGTGTATAGTTCTGGTCAGTGTTGTAGTGTATAGTTCTGGTCAGTGTTGTAGTGTATAGTTCTGGTCAGTGTTGTAGTGTATAGTTCTGGTCAGTGTTGTAGTATATAGTTCTGGTCAGTGTTGTAGTATATAGTTCTGGTCGGTGTTGTAGTATATAGTTCTGGTCAGTGTTGTAGTATATAGTTCTGGTCAGTGTTGTAGTGTATAGTTCTGGTCAGTGTTGTAGTGTATAGTTCTGGTCAGTGTTGTAGTATATAGTTCTGGTCAGTGTTGTAGTATATAGTTCTGGTCAGTGTTGTAGTATATAGTTCTGGTCAGTGTTGTAGTATATAGTTCTGGTCAGTGTTGTAGTATATATAGTTCTGGTCAGTGTTGTAGTGTATATAGTTCTGGTCAGTGTTGTAGTATATAGTTCTGGTCAGTGTTGTAGTATATAGTTCTGGTCAGTGTTGTAGTGTATAGTTCTGGTCAGTGTTGTAGTATATAGTTCTGGTCAGTGTTGTAGTGTATAGTTCTGGTCAGTGTTGTAGTATATAGTTCTGGTCAGTGTTGTAGTGTATATAGTTCTGGTCAGTGTTGTAGTATATAGTTCTGGTCAGTGTTGTAGTATATAGTTCTGGTCAGTGTTGTAGTGTATAGTTCTGGTCAGTGTTGTAGTATATAGTTCTGGTCAGTGTTGTAGTATATAGTTCTGGTCAGTGTTGTAGTATATAGTTCTGGTCAGTGTTGTAGTGTATAGTTCTGGTCAGTGTTGTAGTATATAGTTCTGGTCAGTGTTGTAGTGTATATAGTTCTGGTCAGTGTTGTAGTATATAGTTCTGGTCAGTGTTGTAGTATATAGTTCTGGTCAGTGTTGTAGTGTATAGTTCTGGTCAGTGTTGTAGTATATAGTTCTGGTCAGTGTTGTAGTATATAGTTCTGGTCAGTGTTGTAGTATATATAGTTCTGGTCAGTGTTGTAGTGTATAGTTCTGGTCAGTGTTGTAGTATATATAGTTCTGGTCAGTGTTATAGTATATAGTTCTGGTCAGTGTTGTAGTATATAGTTCTGGTCAGTGTTGTAGTGTATAGTTCTGGTCAGTGTTGTAGTGTATAGTTCTGGTCAGTGTTGTAGTATATAGTTCTGGTCAGTGTTGTAGTATATAGTTCTGGTCAGTGTTGTAGTATATAGTTCTGGTCAGTGTTGTAGTATATATAGTTCTGGTCAGTGTTGTAGTGTATATATAGTTCTGGTCAGTGTTGGAGTATATAGTTCTGGTCAGTGTTGTAGTATATATAGTTCTGGTCAGTGTTGTAGTATATATAGTTCTGGTCAGTGTTGTAGTGTATAGTTCTGGTCAGTGTTGTAGTGTATAGTTCTGGTCAGTGTTGTAGTATATAGTTCTGGTCAGTGTTGTAGTGTATAGTTCTGGTCAGTGTTGTAGTATATAGTTCTGGTCAGTGTTATAGTATATAGTTCTGGTCAGTGTTGTAGTGTATAGTTCTGGTCAGTGTTGTAGTGTATAGTTCTGGTCAGTGTTGTAGAATATAGTTCTGGTCAGTGTTGTAGTATATAGTTCTGGTCAGTGTTGTAGTATATAGTTCTGGTCAGTGTTGTAGTGTATAGTTCTGGTCAGTGTTGTAGTATATATAGTTCTGGTCAGTGTTGTAGTATATAGTTCTGGTCAGTGTTGTAGTGTATAGTTCTGGTCAGTGTTGTAGTATATAGTTCTGGTCAGTGTTGTAGTATATATAGTTCTGGTCAGTGTTGTAGTATATATAGTTCTGGTCAGTGTTGTAGTATATATAGTTCTGGTCAGTGTTGTAGTATATATAGTTCTGGTCAGTGTTGTAGTATATATAGTTCTGGTCAGTGTTGTAGTATATAGTTCTGGTCAGTGTTGTAGTATATAGTTCTGGTCAGTGTTGTAGTATATAGTTCTGGTCAGTGTTGTAGTATATATAGTTCTGGTCAGTGTTGTAGTATATATAGTTCTGGTCAGTGTTGTAGTATATAGTTCTGGTCAGTGTTGTAGTATATAGTTCTGGTCAGTGTTGTAGTATATAGTTCTGGTCAGTGTTGTAGTATATATAGTTCTGGTCAGTGTTGTAGTATATATAGTTCTGGTCAGTGTTGTAGTGTATAGTTCTGGTCAGTGTTGTAGTATATAGTTCTGGTCAGTGTTGTAGTGTATATATAGTTCTGGTCAGTGTTGTAGTATATAGTTCTGGTCAGTGTTGTAGTGTATAGTTCTGGTCAGTGTTGTAGTGTATATATAGTTCTGGTCAGTGTTGTAGTATATAGTTCTGGTCAGTGTTGTAGTGTATAGTTCTGGTCAGTGTTGTAGTGTATAGTTCTGGTCAGTGTTGTAGTATATATAGTTCTGGTCAGTGTTGTAGTGTATATAGTTCTGGTCAGTGTTGTAGTATATATAGTTCTGGTCAGTGTTGTAGTATATATAGTTCTGGTCAGTGTTGTAATATGTAGTTCTGGTCAGTGTTGTAGTGTATAGTTCTGGTCAGTGTTGTAGTGTATATATAGTTCTGGTCAGTGTTGTAGTATATATAGTTCTGGTCAGTGTTGTAGTATATAGTTCTGGTCAGTGTTGGAGTATATATAGTTCTGGTCAGTGTTGTAGTATATAGTTCTGGTCAGTGTTGTAGTATATATAGTTCTGGTCAGTGTTGTAGTGTATATAGTTCTGGTCAGTGTTGTAGTGTATATAGTTCTGGTCAGTGTTGTAGTGTATATAGTTCTGGTCAGTGTTGTAGTATATAGTTCTGGTCAGTGTTGTAGTATATATATAGTTCTGGTCAGTGTTGTAGTATATAGTTCTGGTCAGTGTTGTAGTGTATAGTTCTGGTCAGTGTTGTAGTATATAGTTCTGGTCAGTGTTGTAGTGTATATATAGTTCTGGTCAGTGTTGTAGTATATAGTTCTGGTCAGTGTTGTAGTGTATAGTTCTGGTCAGTGTTGTAGTGTATAGTTCTGGTCAGTGTTGTAGTATATATAGTTCTGGTCAGTGTTGTAGTGTATATATAGTTCTGGTCAGTGTTGTAGTGTATATAGTTCTGGTCAGTGTTGTAGTATATAGTTCTGGTCAGTGTTGTAGTATATGTAGTTCTGGTCAGTGTTGTAGTGTATATATAGTTCTGGTCAGTGTTGTAGTGTATATAGTTCTGGTCAGTGTTGTAGTATATAGTTCTGGTCAGTGTTGTAGTATATGTAGTTCTGGTCAGTGTTGTAGTATATAGTTCTGGTCAGTGTTGTAGTGTATAGTTCTGGTCAGTGTTGTAGTATATATAGTTCTGGTCAGTGTTGTAGTGTATAGTTCTGGTCAGTGTTGTAGTGTATAGTTCTGGTCAGTGTTGTAGTGTATAGTTCTGGTCAGTGTTGTAGTGTATAGTTCTGGTCAGTGTTGTAGTGTATAGTTCTGGTCAGTGTTGTAGTGTATAGTTCTGGTCAGTGTTGTAGTATATATAGTTCTGGTCAGTGTTGTAGTATATAGTTCTGGTCAGTGTTGTAGTATATAGTTCTGGTCAGTGTTGTAGTATATAGTTCTGGTCAGTGTTGTAGTGTATAGTTCTGGTCAGTGTTGAAGTGTATAGTTCTGGTCAGTGTTGTAGTGTATAGTTCTGGTCAGTGTTGTAGTGTATAGTTCTGGTCAGTGTTGTAGTGTATATAGTTCCGGTCAGTGTTGTAGTATATAGTTCTGGTCAGTGTTGTAGTATATATTGTTCTGGTCAGTGTTGTAGTGTATATAGTTCTGGTCAGTGTTGTAGTATATAGTTCTGGTCAGTGTTGTAGTATATAGTTCTGGTCAGTGTTGTAGTGTATAGTTCTGGTCAGTGTTGTAGTGTATATAGTTCTGGTCAGTGTTGTAGTATATAGTTCTGGTCAGTGTTGTAGTATATATAGTTCTGGTCAGTGTTGTAGTTTATATAGTTCTGGTCAGTGTTGTAGTATATAGTTCTGGTCAGTGTTGTAGTATATAGTTCTGGTCAGTGTTGTAGTATATAGTTCTGGTCAGTGTTGTAGTGTATATATAGTTCTGGTCAGTGTTGTAGTGTGTAGTTCTGGTCAGTGTTGTAGTATATATAGTTCTGGTCAGTGTTGTAGTGTATAGTTCTGGTCAGTGTTGTAGTGTATATATAGTTCTGGTCAGTGTTGTAGTATATAGTTCTGGTCAGTGTTGTAGTATATAGTTCTGGTCAGTGTTGTAGTATATAGTTCTGGTCAGTGTTGTAGTGTATATAGTTCTGGTCAGTGTTGTAGTGTATAGTTCTGGTCAGTGTTGTAGTGTATATAGTTCTGGTCAGTGTTATAGTATATAGTTCTGGTCAGTGTTGTAGTATATAGTTCTGGTCAGTGTTGTAGTGTATAGTTCTGGTCAGTGTTGTAGTGTATAGTTCTGGTCAGTGTTGTAGTATATAGTTCTGGTCAGTGTTGTAGTGTGTATAGTTCTGGTCAGTGTTGTAGTGTGTAGTTCTGGTCAGTGTTGTAGTATATATAGTTCTGGTCAGTGTTGTAGTATATAGTTCTGGTCAGTGTTGTAGTGTATATAGTTCTGGTCAGTTTTGTAGTGTATAGTTCTGGTCAGTGTTGTAGTATATAGTTCTGGTCAGTGTTGTAGTGTGTATAGTTCTGGTCAGTGTTGTAGTGTGTAGTTCTGGTCAGTGTTGTAGTATATATTTCTGGTCAGTGTTGTAGTATATAGTTCTGGTCAGTGTTGTAGTGTATAGTTCTGGTCAGTGTTGTAGTGTATATATAGTTCTGGTCAGTGTTGTAGTATATATAGTTCTGGTCAGTGTTGTAGTGTATAGTTCTGGTCAGTGTTGTAGTATATATAGTTCTGGTCAGTGTTGTAGTATATATAGTTCTGGTCAGTGTTGTACTGTGTAGTTCTGGTCAGTGTTGTACTGTGTAGTTCTGGTCAGTGTTGTAGTGTATATAGTTCTGGTCAGTGTTGTAGTATATAGTTCTGGTCAGTGTTGTAGTATATAGTTCTGGTCAGTGTTGTAGTGTATAGTTATGGTCAGTGTTGTAGTATATATAGTTCTGGTCAGTGTTGTAGTATATATAGTTCTGGTCAGTGTTGTAGTATATATAGTTCTGGTCAGTGTTGTAGTATATAGTTCTGGTCAGTGTTGTAGTATATAGTTCTGGTCAGTGTTGTAGTGTATAGTTATGGTCAGTGTTGTAGTATATATAGTTCTGGTCAGTGTTGTAGTATATATAGTTCTGGTCAGTGTTGTAGTATATATAGTTCTGGTCAGTGTTGTAGTATATATAGTTCTGGTCAGTGTTGTAGTATATATAGTTCTGGTCAGTGTTGTAGTATATATAGTTCTGGTCAGTGTTGTAGTATATATAGTTCTGGTCAGTGTTGTAGTATATAGTTCTGGTCAGTGTTGTAGTATATAGTTCTGGTCAGTGTTGTAGTGTATATAGTTCTGGTCAGTGTTGTAGTATATAGTTCTGGTCAGTGTTGTAGTATATAGTTCTGGTCAGTGTTGTAGTATATATAGTTCTGGTCAGTGTTGTAGTATGTAGTTCTGGTCAGTGTTGTAGTATATAGTTCTGGTCAGTGTTGTAGTATATATAGTTCTGGTCAGTGTTGTAGTATATATAGTTCTGGTCAGTGTTGTAGTATATAGTTCTGGTCAGTGTTGTAGTGTATAGTTCTGGTCAGTGTTGTAGTGTATAGTTCTGGTCAGTGTTGTAGTGTATAGTTCTGGTCAGTGTTGTAGTGTATAGTTCTGGTCAGTGTTGTAGTATATATAGTTCTGGTCAGTGTTGTAGTATATAGTTCTGGTCAGTGTTGTAGTGTGTATAGTTCTGGTCAGTGTTGTAGTATATATCGTTCTGGTCAGTGTTGTAGTATATAGTTCTGGTCAGTGTTGTAGTGTATAGTTCTGGTCAGTGTTGTAGTGTATAGTTCTGGTCAGTGTTGTAGTATATATAGTTCTGGTCAGTGTTGTAGTGTGTAGTTCTGGTCAGTGTTGTAGTATATAGTTCTGGTCAGTGTTGTAGTATATAGTTCTGGTCAGTGTTGTAGTGTATATAGTTCTGGTCAGTGTTGTAGTATATATAGTTCTGGTCAGTGTTGTAGTGTATAGTTCTGGTCAGTGTTGTAGTATATAGTTCTGGTCAGTGTTGTAGTATATAGTTCTGGTCAGTGTTGTAGTATATAGTTCTGGTCAGTGTTGTAGTATATAGTTCTGGTCAGTGTTGTAGTATATATAGTTCTGGTCAGTGTTGTAGTGTATATAGTTCTGGTCAGTGTTGTAGTGTATAGTTCTGGTCAGTGTTGTAGTATATAGTTCTGGTCAGTGTTGTAGTGTATAGTTCTGGTCAGTGTTGTAGTATATAGTTCTGGTCAGTGTTGTAGTGTATAGTTCTGGTCAGTGTTGTAGTGTATAGTTCTGGTCAGTGTTGTAGTATATATAGTTCTGGTCAGTGTTGTAGTGTATAGTTCTGGTCAGTGTTGTAGTGTATAGTTCTGGTCAGTGTTGTAGTATATAGTTCTGGTCAGTGTTGTAGTATATAGTTCTGGTCAGTGTTGTAGTATATAGTTCTGGTCAGTGTTGTAGTATATAGTTCTGGTCAGTGTTGTAGTATATAGTTCTGGTCGGTGTTGTAGTGTATAGTTCTGGTCAGTGTTGTAGTGTATAGTTCTGGTCAGTGTTGTAGTATATATAGTTCTGGTCAGTGTTGTAGTGTATAGTTCTGGTCAGTGTTGTAGTGTATAGTTCTGGTCAGTGTTGTAGTATATAGTTCTGGTCAGTGTTGTAGTATATAGTTCTGGTCAGTGTTGTAGTATATAGTTCTGGTCAGTGTTGTAGTATATATAGTTCTGGTCAGTGTTGTAGTGTATATAGTTCTGGTCAGTGTTGTAGTGTATAGTTCTGGTCAGTGTTGTAGTGTATAGTTCTGGTCAGTGTTGTAGTATATATAGTTCTGGTCAGTGTTGTAGTATATATAGTTCTGGTCAGTTTTGTAGTATATATAGTTCTGGTCAGTGTTGTAGTGTATAGTTCTGGTCAGTGTTGTAGTATATAGTTCTGGTCAGTGTTGTAGTATATATAGTTCTGGTCAGTGTTGTAGTATATAGTTATGGTCAGTGTTGTAGTATATAGTTCTGGTCAGTGTTGTAGTGTATAGTTCTGGTCAGTGTTGTAGTGTATAGTTCTGGTCAGTGTTGTAGTATATAGTTCTGGTCAGTGTTGTAGTGTATAGTTCTGGTCAGTGTTGTAGTGTATAGTTCTGGTCAGTGTTGTAGTGTATATAGTTCTGGTCAGTGTTGTAGTATATAGTTCTGGTCAGTGTTGTAGTATATAGTTCTGGTCAGTGTTGTACTGTGTAGTTCTGGTCAGTGTTGTAGTGTATATAGTTCTGGTCAGTGTTGTAGTATATAGTTCTGGTCAGTGTTGTAGTATATAGTTCTGGTCAGTGTTGTAGTATATAGTTCTGGTCAGTGTTGTAGTATATAGTTCTGGTCAGTGTTGTAGTATATATAGTTCTGGTCAGTGTTGTAGTGTATAGTTCTGGTCAGTGTTGTAGTATATAGTTCTGGTCAGTGTTGTAGTATATATAGTTCTGGTCAGTGTTGTAGTATATAGTTATGGTCAGTGTTGTAGTATATATAGTTCTGGTCAGTGTTGTAGTGTATAGTTCTGGTCAGTGTTGTAGTGTATAGTTCTGGTCAGTGTTGTAGTATATATAGTTCTGGTCAGTGTTATAGTATATAGTTCTGGTCAGTGTTGTAGTATATAGTTCTGGTCAGTGTTGTAGTGTATAGTTCTGGTCAGTGTTGTAGTGTATAGTTCTGGTCAGTGTTGTAGTATATAGTTCTGGTCAGTGTTGTAGTATATAGTTCTGGTCGGTGTTGTAGTGTATAGTTCTGGTCAGTGTTGTAGTGTATAGTTCTGGTCAGTGTTGTAGTATATATAGTTCTGGTCAGTGTTGTAGTGTATAGTTCTGGTCAGTGTTGTAGTGTATAGTTCTGGTCAGTGTTGTAGTATATAGTTCTGGTCAGTGTTGTAGTATATAGTTCTGGTCAGTGTTGTAGTATATATAGTTCTGGTCAGTGTTGTAGTGTATATAGTTCTGGTCAGTGTTGTAGTGTATAGTTCTGGTCAGTGTTGTAGTGTATAGTTCTGGTCAGTGTTGTAGTATATATAGTTCTGGTCAGTGTTGTAGTATATATAGTTCTGGTCAGTTTTGTAGTATATATAGTTCTGGTCAGTGTTGTAGTGTATAGTTCTGGTCAGTGTTGTAGTATATAGTTCTGGTCAGTGTTGTAGTATATATAGTTCTGG
>NC_143048.1:38185000-38205000 GCF_057628025.1 Oncorhynchus mykiss
ACACACACTACGGCACACCAACACTAATACACACACATACAGTACACACTTTTGCGTTACATCAGTGCTGCTCTCAAATGAGCTGCTCTGGTCAGTGTGTGTGTGTGTGTGTGTCTGTAAGGGTTATCCCCCTCATCATTATTACTTCTGAGCCTCAGTGTGGCCCAGATGGGCTACAATAAACCCCTCTAACCTGTGTGTGTGTGTGTGCGTGTGCGTGTGCGTGTGTGTGTGCGTGTGTGCTTGCGTGCAGCACAGTGTGGCCCAGAAACATTAGCCATAATATTATGATGCAGAGGGCAGGAATACTGCTGGGAGAGGAAGGAACAGTGGGGGAGAGGGATGTGGGGGGCTTAGACAGCAGGGGGGCAGATGAACATAGAGGCAAAGCGAGAGAGAAAGTGAGAGAGATATTGGGACACAGGGAAAGCAGGAGAGATAACCCCTTGTATCACTCTCCCTCCTCTTTTCTGCCTCCTCTCTCTACCCCCTCTCTTCCCCCTCTCCCCCCATCTTTCCCTCCTCTCTCTGCCCCTCATTCCCTCCCCCCTCTTCCCCTCCTTCCCGCCTCTCTCTACCCCCTCTCTTCCCCCTCTTCCCCCCCATCTTTACCTCCTCTCTCTGCCCCTCAATTCCCTCCCCCTCTTCCACTCCTTCCCTCCTCTCTCTACCCCCTCTTTCCCCCCTCTATCTACCCCCTCTTTTCCCCCTCTATCTACCCCCTCTTTTCCTACTTTCTCTCCCCCTCTCTCCCTCCTCTTTCCCTTCCCCTTCTTTGCTTTTTCTCTCCCCCCCTCTTTCCCTCCCCCTTTCCCTTTTTCTCTCCCCCTCTCTCTCCCCCCTCTTTCCCTCCTCTCTCTAACCCCTCTTTCACCCCTCTCTCTACCCCCTCTTTCTCTCCCCTTCTTTTCCTCCTCTCGTTGCCCCGTCTCTCCCACCTCTTTACCTTCTCTGTCTCCTGTACCTGGTGGCGTTGGAGCTTTACTGCGTTGGACAAATCTGTTGCATTATTTACCTCTAATATCTCTCTCTGTAACTGTCAGTTCCTCAAGCCATTCATTATTACCAATACACACCTACAGTTACACTACAGGAGACAACATGGTTATCTACAGTTATACTACAACATGGTTATCTACAGTTATATTACAACGTGGTTATCTACAGTTATATTACAACGTGGTTATCTACAGTTACACTACAACATGGTTATCTACAGTTACACTACAACATGGTTATCTACAGTTATACTACAACATGGTTATCTACAGTTATATTACAACATGGTTATCTACAGTTATACTACAGTAAACAACATGGTTATCTACAGTTATACTACAACATGGTTATCTACAGTTATACTACAGTAAACAACATGGTTATCTACAGTTATACTACAACATGGTTATCTACAGTTATACTACAACATGGTTATCTACAGTTATACTACAACATGGTTATCTACAGTTATACTACAGTAAACAACATGGTTATCTACAGTTATACTACAACATGGTTATCTACAGTTATACTACAACATGGTTATCTACAGTTATATTACAACATGGTTATCTACAGTTATACTACAGTAAACAACATGGTTATCTACAGTTATACTACAACATGGTTATCTACAGTTATACTACAACATGGTTATCTACAGTTATACTACAACATGGTTATCTACAGTTATACTACAACATGGTTATCTACAGTTATACTACAACATGGTTATCTACAGTTATACTACAACATGGTTATCTACAGTTACACTACAACATGGTTATCTACAGTTACACTACAACATGGTTATCTACAGTTATACTACAACATGGTTATCTACAGTTACACTACAAAATGGTTATCTACAGTTATACTACAACATGGTTATCTACAGTTATACTACAACATGGTTATCTACAGTTATACTACAACATGGTTATCTACAGTTACACTACAACATGGTTATCTACAGTTACACTACAACATGGTTATCTACAGTTATACTACAACATGGTTATCTACAGTTACACTACAACATGGTTATCTACAGTTACACTACAACATGGTTATCTACAGTTATACTACAACATGGTTATCTACAGTTACACTACAACATGGTTATCTACAGTTATACTACAACATGGTTATCTACAGTTATACTACAACATGGTTATCTACAGTTACACTACAACATGGTTATCTACAGTTATACTACAACATGGTTATCTACAGTTATACTACAACATGGTTATCTACAGTTATACTACAGTAAACAACATGGTTATCTACAGTTATACTACAACATGGTTATCTACAGTTACACTACAACATGGTTATCTACAGTTACACTACAAAATGGTTATCTACAGTTATACTACAACATAGTTATCTACAGTTACACTACAACATGGTTATCTACAGTTATACTACAACATGGTTATCTACAGTTACACTACAACATGGTTATCTACAGTTACACTACAACATGGTTATCTACAGTTATACTACAACATGGTTATCTACAGTTATACTACAACATGGTTATCTACAGTTACACTACAACATGGTTATCTACAGTAATACTACAACATGGTTATCTACAGTAATACTACAACATGGTTATCTACAGTAATACTACAACATGGTTATCTACAGTTACACTACAACATGGTTATCTACAGTTATACTACAACATGGTTATCTACAGTAATACTACAACATGGTTATCTACAGTAATACTACAACATGGTTATCTACAGTTACACTACAACATGGTTATCTACAGTTATACTACAACATGGTTATCTACAGTTACACTACAACATGGTTATCTACAGTTACACTACAACATGGTTATCTACAGTTATACTACAACATGGTTATCTACAGTTATACTACAACATGGTTATCTACAGTTATACTACAACATGGTTATCTACAGTTACACTACAACATGGTTATCTACAGTTACACTACAACATGGTTATCTACAGTTATACTACAACATGGTTATCTACAGTTACACTACAACATGGTTATCTACAGTTACACTACAACATGGTTATCTACAGTTATACTACAACATGGTTATCTACAGTTACACTACAACATGGTTATCTACAGTTATACTACAACATGGTTATCTACAGTTATACTACAACATGGTTATCTACAGTTACACTACAACATGGTTATCTACAGTTATACTACAACATGGTTATCTACAGTTATACTACAACATTTATCTACAGTTACACTACAACATGGTTATCTACAGTTATACTACAACATGGTTATCTGCAGTTATACTACAACATTTATCTACAGTTATACTACAACATGGTTATCTACAGTTATACTACAACATGGTTATCTACAGTTACACTACAACATGGTTATCTACAGTTACACTACAACATGGTTATCTACAGTTACACTACAGTAAACAACATATTTATCTACAGTTACACTACAACATGGTTATCTACAGTTACACTACAGTAAACAACATATTTATCTACAGTTACACTACAACATGGTTATCTACAGTTATATTACAACATGGTTATCTACAGTTATACTACAGTAAACAACATGGTTATCTACAGTTATACTACAACATGGTTATCTACAGTTATACTACAGTAAACAACATGGTTATCTACAGTTATACTACAACATGGTTATCTACAGTTATACTACAGTAAACAACATGGTTATCTACAGTTACACTACAACATGGTTATCTACAGTTATACTACAGTAAACAACATGGTTATCTACAGTTACACTACAACATGGTTATCTACAGTTATACTACAGTAAACAACATGGTTATCTACAGTTACACTACAACATGGTTATCTACAGTTATACTACAGTAAACAACATGGTTATCTACAGTTACACTACAACATGGTTATCTACAGTTATACTACAGTAAACAACATGGTTATCTACAGTTACACTACAACATGGTTATCTACAGTTATACTACAGTAAACAACATGGTTATCTACAGTTATACTACAACATGGTTATCTACAGTTATATTACAGTAAACAACATGGTTATCTACAGTTACACTACAACATGGTTATCTACAGTTATATTACAACATGGTTATCTACAGTTATACTACAGTAAACAACATGGTTATCTACAGTTATACTACAACATGGTTATCTACAGTTATACTACAGTAAACAACATGGTTATCTACAGTTATACTACAACATGGTTATCTACAGTTATACTACAACATGGTTATCTACAGTTATACTACAACATGGTTATCTACAGTTACACTACAACATATTTATCTACAGTTATACTACAACATGGTTATCTACAGTTATACTACAACATGGTTATCTACAGTTATACTACAACATATTTATCTACAGTTATACTACAACATGGTTATCTACAGTTACACTACAACATGGTTATCTACAGTTATACTACAACATGGTTATCTACAGTAATACTACAACATGGTTATCTACAGTTACACTACAACATGGTTATCTACAGTTATACTACAACATGGTTATCTACAGTTATACTACAACATGGTTATCTACAGTAATACTACAACATTGTTATCTACAGTTACACTACAACATGGTTATCTACAGTTACACTACAACATGGTTATCTACAGTTACACTACAACATGGTTATCTACAGTTATACTACAACATGGTTATCTACAGTTATACTACAACATATTTATCTACAGTTACACTACAACATGGTTATCTACAGTTATACTACAACATGGTTATCTACAGTTATACTACAACATGGTTATCTACAGTTACACTACAACATATTTATCTACAGTTATACTACAACATGGTTATCTACAGTTACACTACAACATGGTTATCTACAGTTATACTACAACATGGTTATCTACAGTTATACTACAACATGGTTATCTACAGTTATACTACAACATGGTTATCTACAGTTACACTACAACATGGTTATCTGCAGTTATACTACAACATGGTTATCTACAGTTACACTACAACATATTTATCTACAGTTATACTACAACATGGTTATCTACAGTTATACTACAACATGGTTATCTACAGTTATACTACAACATGGTTATCTACAGTTATACTACAACATGGTTATCTACAGTTATACTACAGTAAACAACATGGTTATCTACAGTTATACTACAGTAAACAACATGGTTATCTACAGTTACACTACAACATGGTTATCTACAGTAATACTACAACATGGTTATCTACAGTTATACTACAACATGGTTATCTACAGTTATACTACAACATGGTTATCTACAGTTACACTACAACATGGTTATCTACAGTTATACTACAACATATTTATCTACAGTTATACTACAACATGGTTATCTACAGTTACACTACAACATGGTTATCTACAGTTATACTACAACATGGTTATCTACAGTAATACTACAACATGGTTATCTACAGTTACACTACAACATGGTTATCTACAGTTATACTACAACATGGTTATCTACAGTTATACTACAACATGGTTATCTACAGTAATACTACAACATGGTTATCTACAGTTACACTACAACATGGTTATCTACAGTTACACTACAACATGGTTATCTACAGTTATACTACAACATGGTTATCTACAGTTATACTACAACATGGTTATCTACAGTTACACTACAACATGGTTATCTACAGTTACACTACAACATGGTTATCTACAGTTACACTACAACATATTTATCTACAGTTATACTACAACATGGTTATCTACAGTTATATTACAGTAAACAACATGGTTATCTACAGTTATACTACAACATGGTTATCTACAGTTACACTACAACATGGTTATCTACAGTTACACTACAACATGGTTATCTACAGTTACACTACAACATGGTTATCTACAGTTATACTACACCATATTTATCTACAGTTACACTACAACATGGTTATCTACAGTTATACTACAACATGGTTATCTACAGTTACACTACAACATGGTTATCTACAGTTACACTACAGTAAACAACATGGTTATCTACAGTTATATTACAACATGGTTATCTACAGTTACACTACAACATGGTTATCTACAGTTACACTACAACATGGTTATCTACAGTAATACTACAACATGGTTATCTACAGTTATACTACAACATGGTTATCTACAGTTATACTACAACATGGTTATCTACAGTTACACTACAACATATTTATCTACAGTTATACTACAACATGGTTATCTACAGTTATACTACAACATGGTTATCTACAGTTATACTACAACATATTTATCTACAGTTATACTACAACATGGTTATCTACAGTTACACTACAACATGGTTATCTACAGTTATACTACAACATGGTTATCTACAGTAATACTACAACATGGTTATCTACAGTTACACTACAACATATTTATCTACAGTTATACTACAACATGGTTATCTACAGTTACACTACAACATGGTTATCTACAGTTACACTACAACATGGTTATCTACAGTTATACTACAACATGGTTATCTACAGTTACACTACAACATGGTTATCTGCAGTTATACTACAACATGGTTATCTACAGTTACACTACAACATATTTATCTACAGTTATACTACAACATGGTTATCTACAGTTATACTACAACATGGTTATCTACAGTTATACTACAACATGGTTATCTACAGTTATACTACAGTAAACAACATGGTTATCTACAGTTATACTACAACATGGTTATCTACAGTTATACTACAGTAAACAACATGGTTATCTACAGTTATACTACAGTAAACAACATGGTTATCTACAGTTACACTACAACATGGTTATCTACAGTAATACTACAACATGGTTATCTACAGTTATACTACAACATGGTTATCTACAGTTATACTACAACATGGTTATCTACAGTTACACTACAACATGGTTATCTACAGTTATACTACAACATATTTATCTACAGTTATACTACAACATGGTTATCTACAGTTACACTACAACATGGTTATCTACAGTTATACTACAACATGGTTATCTACAGTAATACTACAACATGGTTATCTACAGTTACACTACAACATGGTTATCTACAGTTATACTACAACATGGTTATCTACAGTTATACTACAACATGGTTATCTACAGTAATACTACAACATGGTTATCTACAGTTACACTACAACATGGTTATCTACAGTTACACTACAACATGGTTATCTACAGTTATACTACAACATGGTTATCTACAGTTATACTACAACATGGTTATCTACAGTTACACTACAACATGGTTATCTACAGTTACACTACAACATGGTTATCTACAGTTATACTACAACATGGTTATCTACAGTAATACTACAACATGGTTATCTACAGTTACACTACAACATGGTTATCTACAGTTACACTACAACATGGTTATCTACAGTTATACTACAACATGGTTATCTACAGTAATACTACAACATGGTTATCTACAGTTATACTACACCATATTTATCTACAGTTACACTACAACATGGTTATCTACAGTTATACTACAACATGGTTATCTACAGTTACACTACAACATGGTTATCTACAGTTACACTACAACATGGTTATCTACAGTTACACTACAACATGGTTATCTACAGTTATACTACACCATATTTATCTACAGTTACACTACAACATGGTTATCTACAGTTATACTACAACATGGTTATCTACAGTTACACTACAACATGGTTATCTACAGTTACACTACAGTAAACAACATGGTTATCTACAGTTATATTACAACATGGTTATCTACAGTTACACTACAACATGGTTATCTACAGTTACACTACAACATGGTTATCTACAGTTATACTACAACATGGTTATCTACAGTTATACTACAACATGGTTATCAACAGTTATACTACAACATGGTTATCTACAGTAATACTACAACATGGTTATCTACAGTTATACTACAACATGGTTATCTACAGTTATACTACAACATGGTTATCTACAGTTATACTACAACATATTTATCTACAGGTATACTACAACATGGTTATCTACAGTTATATTACAACATGGTTATCTACAGTTATACTACAACATGGTTATCTACAGTTATACTACAACATATTTATCTACAGTTATACTACAACATGGTTATCTACAGTTATACTACAACATGGTTATCTACAGTTACACTACAACATGGTTATCTACAGTTACACTACAACATGGTTATCTACAGTTATACTACAACATGGTTATCTACAGTAATACTACAACATGGTTATCTACAGTTACACTACAACATGGTTATCTACAGTTACACTACAACATGGTTATCTACAGTTATACTACAACATGGTTATCTACAGTAATACTACAACATGGTTATCTACAGTTACACTACAACATGGTTATCTACAGTTACACTACAACATGGTTATCTACAGTTATACTACAACATGGTTATCTACAGTTATACTACAACATGGTTATCTACAGTTACACTACAACATGGTTATCTACAGTTACACTACAACATGGTTATCTACAGTTACACTACAACATGGTTATCTACAGTTACACTACAACATGGTTATCTACAGTTACACTACAACATGGTTATCTACAGTTATACTACACCATATTTATCTACAGTTACACTACAACATGGTTATCTACAGTTATACTACAACATGGTTATCTACAGTTACACTACAACATGGTTATCTACAGTTACACTACAGTAAACAACATGGTTATCTACAGTTATATTACAACATGGTTATCTACAGTTACACTACAACATGGTTATCTACAGTTACACTACAACATGGTTATCTACAGTTATACTACAACATGGTTATCTACAGTTATACTACAACATGGTTATCAACAGTTATACTACAACATGGTTATCTACAGTAATACTACAACATGGTTATCTACAGTTATACTACAACATGGTTATCTACAGTTATACTACAACATGGTTATCTACAGTTATACTACAACATATTTATCTACAGGTATACTACAACATGGTTATCTACAGTTATATTACAACATGGTTATCTACAGTTATACTACAACATGGTTATCTACAGTTATACTACAACATATTTATCTACAGTTATACTACAACATGGTTATCTACAGTTATACTACAACATGGTTATCTACAGTTACACTACAGTAAACAACATGGTTATCTACAGTTATATTACAACATGGTTATCTACAGTTACACTACAACATGGTTATCTACAGTTACACTACAACATGGTTATCTACAGTTATACTACAACATATTTATCTACAGTTATACTACAGTAAACAACATGGTTATCTACAGTTATACTACAACATGGTTATCTACAGTTATACTACAACATGGTTATCTACAGTTATACTACAACATGGTTATCTACAGTTATACTACACCATGGTTATCTACAGTTATACTACAGTAAACAACATGGTTATCTACAGTTATACTACAGTAAACAACATGGTTACCTACAGTTATATTGCAGTAAACAACATGGTTATCTACAGTTATACTACAACATGGTTATCTACAGTTATACTACAGTAAACAACATGGTTATCTACAGTTATACTACAACATGGTTATCTACAGTTACACTGCAACATGGTTATCTACAGTTATACTACAACATGGTTATCTACAGTTATACTACAGTAAACAACATGGTTATCTACAGTTATACTACAACATGGTTATCTACAGTTGCACTACAACATATTTATCTACAGTTACACTACAACATATTTATCTACAGTTATACTACAACATGGTTATCTACAGTTACACTACAGGAGACAACATGGTTATCTACAGTTATACTACAGTAAACAACATGGTTATCTACAGTTACACTACAACATGGTTATCTACAGTTATACTACAACATGGTTATCTACAGTTATACTACAGTAAACAACATGGTTATCTACAGTTATACTACAACATGGTTATCTACAGTTATACTACAACATGGTTATCTACAGTTATACTACAGTAAACAACATGGTTATCTACAGTTATACTACAACATGGTTATCTACAGTTATACTACAACATGGTTATCTACAGTTATACTACAACATGGTTATCTACAGTTATACTACAACATATGTATCTACAGTTATACTACAACATGGTTATCTACAGTTATACTACAACATGGTTATCTACAGTTATACTACAACATGGTTATCTACAGTTATACTACAACATGGTTATCTACAGTTATACTACAACATGGTTATCTACAGTTATACTACAACATGGTTATCTACAGTTACACTACAACATGGTTATCTACAGTTATACTACAACATGGTTATCTACAGTTACACTACAGTAAACAACATGGTTATCTACAGTTATACTACAGTAAACAAACAACATGGTTATCTACAGTTACACTACAACATATTTATCTACAGTTACACTACAACATGGTTATCTACAGTTATACTACAACATGGTTATCTACAGTTACACTACAACATATTTATCTACAGTTATACTACAACATGGTTATCTACAGTTATACTACAACATGGTTATCTACAGTTATACTACAACATGGTTATCTACAGTTATACTACAACATGGTTATCTACAGTTACACTACAACATATTTATCTACAGTTATACTACAACATGGTTATCTACAGTTATACTACAACATGGTTATCTACAGTTACACTACAACATATTTATCTACAGTTATACTACAACATGGTTATCTACAGTTACACTACAACATATTTATCTACAGTTATACTACAACATGGTTATCTACAGTTATACTACAACATATTTATCTACAGTTATACTACAACATGGTTATCTACAGTTATACTACAACATATTTATCTACAGTTATACTACAACATGGTTATCTACAGTTACACTACAACATGGTTATCTACAGTTATACTACAGTCAACAACATGGTTATCTACAGTTATACTACAACATGGTTATCTACAGTTACACTACAACATGGTTATCTACAGTTACACTACAAAATGGTTATCTACAGTTATACTACAACATGGTTATCTACAGTTATACTACAACATGGTTATCTACAGTTACACTACAACATGGTTATCTACAGTTACACTACAACATGGTTATCTACAGTTATACTACAACATGGTTATCTACAGTTACACTACAACATGGTTATCTACAGTTATACTACAACATATTTATCTACAGTTATACTACAGTCAACAACATGGTTATCTACAGTTATACTACAACATGGTTATCTACAGTTACACTACAACATGGTTATCTACAGTTATACTACAACATATTTATCTACAGTTATACTACAACATGGTTATCTACAGTTACACTACAGTAAACAACATGGTTATCTACAGTTATACTACAACATATTTATCTACAGTTATACTACAACATATTTATCTACAGTTATACTACAACATGGTTATATACAGTTATACTACAACATGGTTATCTACAGTTATACTACAGTAAACAACATGGTTATCTACAGTTATACTACAACATGGTTATCAACAGTTATACTACACCATGGTTATCTACAGTTATACTACAGTAAACAACATGGTTATCTACAGTTATACTACAGTAAACAACATGGTTACCTACAGTTATATTGCAGTAAACAACATGGTTATCTACAGTTATACTACAACATGGTTATCTACAGTTATACTACAGTAAACAACATGGTTATCTACAGTTATACTACAACATGGTTATCTACAGTTACACTGCAACATGGTTATCTACAGTTATACTACAACATGGTTATCTACAGTTATACTACAGTAAACAACATGGTTATCTACAGTTATACTACAACATGGTTATCTACAGTTGCACTACAACATATTTATCTACAGTTACACTACAACATATTTATCTACAGTTATACTACAACATGGTTATCTACAGTTACACTACAGGAGACAACATGGTTATCTACAGTTACACTACAACATGGTTATCTACAGTTATACTACAACATGGTTATCTACAGTTATACTACAGTAAACAACATGGTTATCTACAGTTATACTACAACATGGTTATCTACAGTTATACTACAACATGGTTATCTACAGTTATACTACAGTAAACAACATGGTTATCTACAGTTATACTACAACATGGTTATCTACAGTTATACTACAACATGGTTATCTACAGTTATACTACAACATGGTTATCTACAGTTATACTACAACATATTTATCTACAGTTATACTACAACATGGTTATCTACAGTTATACTACAACATGGTTATCTACAGTCATACTACAACATGGTTATCTACAGTTATACTACAACATGGTTATCTACAGTTATACTACAACATGGTTATCTACAGTTATACTACAACATGGTTATCTACAGTTATACTACAACATGGTTATCTACAGTTACACTACAACATGGTTATCTACAGTTACACTACAGTAAACAACATGGTTATCTACAGTTATACTACAACATGGTTATCTACAGTTACACTACAACATGGTTATCTACAGTTACACTACAACATGGTTATCTACAGTTATACTACAACATATTTATCTACAGTTATACTACAACATGGTTATCTACAGTTATACTACAACATGGTTATCTACAGTTATACTACAACATGGTTATCTACAGTTATACTACAACATGGTTATCTACAGTTATACTACAACATATTTATCTACAGTTATACTACAACATGGTTATCTACAGTTATACTACAACATGGTTATCTACAGTTATATTACAGTAAACAACATATTTATCTAGAGTTACAGTACAACATGTTTATCTACAGTTACACTACAACATGGTTATCTACAGTTTTATTACAGTAAACAACATATTTATCTACAGTTACACTACAACATGGTTATCTACAGTTACACTACAACATGGTTATCTACAGTTATATTACAGTAAACAACATGGTTATCTACAGTTACACTACAACATGGTTATCTACAGTTATACTACAACATGGTTATCTACAGTTATACTACAACATGGTTATCTACAGTTATACTACAGTAAACAACATGGTTATCTACAGTTATACTACAACATGGTTATCTACAGTTATACTACAACATGGTTATCTACAGTTATACTACAACATGGTTATCTACAGTTATACTACAACATGGTTATCTACAGTTACACTACAGTAAACAACATGGTTATCTACAGTTATACTACAGTAAACAACATGGTTATCTACAGTTATATTACAACATGGTTATCTATAGTTATATTACAACATGGTCATCTACAGTTACACTACAGTAAACAACATGGTTATCTACAGTTATACTACAGTAAACAACATGGTTATCTACAGTTATATTACAACATGGTTATCTATAGTTATACTACAACATGGTTATCTACAGTTACACTACAACATATTTATCTACAGTTATACTACAACATATTTATCTACAGTTATACTACAACATGGTTATCTACAGTTATACTACAACATGGTTATCTACAGTTATACTACAACATGGTTATCTACAGTTACACTACAGTAAACAACATATTTATCTACAGTTATACTACAACATGGTTATCTACAGTTATACTACAACATGGTTATCTACAGTTATATTACAACATGGTTATCTACAGTTACACTACAGTAAACAACATATTTATCTACAGTTACACTACAACATTGTTATCTACAGTTATATTACAACGTGGTTATCTACAGTTATACTACAACATGGTTATCTACAGTTATATTACAACATGGTTATCTACAGTTATACTACAACATGGTTATCTACAGTTATATTACAACGTGGTTATCTACAGTTATATACAACATGGTTATCTACAGTTACACTACAACATGGTTATCAACAGTTATACTACAACATGGTTATCTACAGTTACACTACAACATGGTTATCGACAGTTATATTACAGTAAACAACATATTTATCTACAGTTACACTACAACATGGTTATCTACAGTTATACTACAACATGGTTATCGACAGTTATATTACAGTAAACAACATATTTATCTACAGTTACACTACAACATGGTTATCTACAGTTATACTACAACATGGTTATCGACAGTTATATTACAGTAAACAACATATTTATCTACAGTTACACTACAACATGGTTATCTACAGTTACACTACAACATGGTTATCTACAGTTATACTACAGTAAACAACATATTTGTCTACAGTTATACTACAACGTGGTTATCTACAGTTATACTACAACATGGTTATCTACAGTTATACTACAACATGGTTATCTACAGTTACACTACAACATGGTTATCTACAGTTATATTACAGTAAACAACATATTTATCTACAGTTACACTACAACATGGTTATCTACAGTTATACTACAACATGGTTATCTACAGTTATACTACAACATGGTTATCTACAGTTATACTACAGTAAACAACATATTTGTCTACAGTTATACTACAACGTGGTTATCTACAGTTATACTACAACATGGTTATCTACAGTTATACTACAACATGGTTATCTACAGTTATATTACAGTAAACAACATATTTATCTACGGTTATACTACAACATATTTATCTACAGTTATACTACAACATGGTTATCTACAGTTATACTACAGTAAACAACATGGTTATCTACAGTTATACTACAACATGGTTATCTACAGTTATACTACAGTAAACAACATGGTTATCTACAGTTATACTACAGTAAACAACATGGTTATCTACAGTTATACTACAACATGGTTATCTACAGTTATACTACAGTAATCAACATGGTTATCTACAGTTATACTACAACATGGTTATCTACAGTTATACTACAACATGGTTATCTACAGTTATACTACAGTAAACAACATGGTTATCTACAGTTATATTACAACGTGGTTATCTACAGTTATACTACAACATGTTTATCTACAGTTACACTACAACATGGTTATCTACAGTTATACTACAACATGGTTATCTACAGTTATACTACAACATATTTATCTACAGTTATACTACAACATATTTATCTACAGTTACACTACAACATGGTTATCTACAGTTACACTACAACATGGTTATCTACAGTTATATTACAACATGGTTATCTACAGTTATATTACAACGTGGTTATATACAGTTACACTACAACATGGTTATCTACAGTTATACTACAACATGGTTATCTACAGTTATACTACAACATATTTATCTACAGTTATACTACAGTAAACAACATGGTTATCTACAGTTATACTACAACATGGTTATCTACAGTTATACTACAACATGGTTATCTACAGTTACACTACAACATGGTTATCTACAGTTATACTACAACATGGTTATCTACAGTTACACTACAACATGGTTATCTACAGTTACACTACAACATGGTTATCTACAGTTATACTACAGTAAACAACATGGTTATCTACAGTTATACTACAACATGGTTATCTACAGTTACACTACAACATGGTTATCTACAGTTATACTACAGTAAACAACATGGTTATCTACAGTTACACTACAACATGGTTATCTACAGTTATACTACAACATGGTTATCTACAGTTACACTACAACATGGTTATCTACAGTTATACTACAGTAAACAACATGGTTATCTACAGTTACACTACAACATAGTTATCTACAGTTATACTACAACATGGTTATCTACAGTTATACTACAACATGGTTATCTACAGTTATACTACAACATGGTTATCTACAGTTACACTACAACATGGTTATCTACAGTTACACTACAACATGGTTATCTACAGTTATACTACAACATGGTTATCTACAGTTACACTACAACATGGTTATCTACAGTTACACTACAACATGGTTATCTACAGTTATACTACAGTAAACAACATGGTTATCTACAGTTACACTACAACATGGTTATCTACAGTTATACTACAGTAAACAACATGGTTATCTACAGTTACACTACAACATGGTTATCTACAGTTATACTACAACATGGTTATCTACAGTTACACTACAACATGGTTATCTACAGTTATACTACAACATGGTTATCTACAGTTATACTACAACATGGTTATCTACAGTTACACTACAACATGGTTATCTACAGTTACACTACAACATGGTTATCTACAGTTATACTACAGTAAACAACATGGTTATCTACAGTTACACTACAACATGGTTATCTACAGTTATACTACAGTAAACAACATGGTTATCTACAGTTACACTACAACATGGTTATCTACAGTTATACTACAACATGGTTATCTACAGTTACACTACAACATGGTTATCTACAGTTATACTACAACATAGTTATCTACAGTTATACTACAACATAGTTATCTACTCATTAACTACGGTAGACTGCATAGTTATCTACTCATTAACTACGGTAGACTGCATGGTTATCTACTCATTAACTACGGTAGACTGCATGGTTATCTACTCATTAACTACGGTAGACTGCATGGTTAGCTACAGGCCCGATTAACCTTAATCACAGGTAAATAACTACATTATTATTGTACTCTGTTACAAACTCAGTGTGGCTCTCTCCTGAATAATATAAAATGTTCAAGGTTGGGAAATGTATCAATAAATTGCCTAAATACGTAGTCCTTTGACATTGGTATGCGTGGTCCTTTGACATTGGTATTCGTAGTCCTTTGATATTGGTATGTGTAGTCCTTTGACATTGGTATGCGTAGTCCTTTGACATTGGTATGTGTAGTCCTTTGACATTGGTATGCGTAGTCCTTTGACATTGGTATGTGTAGTCCTTTGACATTGGTATGTGTAGTCCTTTGACATTGGTATGCGTAGTCCTTTGACATTGGTATGTGTAGTCCTTTGACATTGGTATGTGTAGTCCTTTGACATTGGTATGTGTAGTCCTTTGACATTGGTATGCGTAGTCCTTTGACATTGGTATGTGTAGTCCTTTGACATTGGTATGTGTAGTCCTTTGACATTGGTATGCGTAGTCCTTTGACATTGGTATGTGTAGTCCTTTGACATTGGTATGCGTAGTCCTTTGACATTGGTATGTGTAGTCCTTTGACATTGGTATGTGTAGTCATCAAATCAAATGTATTTATATAGCCCTTCTTACATCAGCTCATATCTCAAAGTGCTGTACAGAAACTCAGCCTAAAACCCCAAACAGCAAGCAATTGAGGTGTAGAAGCACGGTGGCTAGGGAAAAACTCCCTAGAAAGGCCAAAACCTAGGAAGAAACCTAGAGAGGAACCAGGCTTTGTGGGGTGGCCAGTCCTCTTCTGGCTGTGCCGGGTGGAGATTATAACAGAACATGGCCAAGATGTTCAAATGTTCATAAATGACCAGCATGGTCAAATAATAATAATCACAGTAGTTGTTGAGGGTGCAACAAGTCAGCACCTCAGGAGTAAATGTCAGTTGGCTTTTCATAGCCGATCATTAAGAGTACCTCTACCACTCCTGCTGTCTCTAGAGAGTTGAAAACAGCATGTCTGGGACAGGTAGCATGTCCGGTGAACAGGTCAGAGAATCCCAGTGGGAAAGAGGGGAACTGGCCAGGCAGAGACAGCAAGGTTGGTTCGTTGCTCCAGAGCCTTTCCGTTCACCTTCACACTCATGGGCCAGACTTCACTCAATCATATGACCCACCGAAGAGATAAGTCTTCAGTAAAGACTGAAGGTTGAGACCGGTTGAGACCGAGTCTGCGTCTCTCACATGGGTAGGCAGACCATTCCATATTAATGAAGCTCTATAGGAGAAAGCCCTGCCTCCAGCTGTTTGCTTAGAAATTCTAGGGACAATTAGGAGGCCTGCGTCTTGTGACCGTAGCGTATGTGTAGGTATGTACAGCAGGACCAAATCGGAAAGATAGGTAGGAGCAAGCCCATGTAATGCTTTGTAGGTTAGCAGTAAAACCTTGAAATCAGCCCATGCCTTAACAGGAAGCCAGTGTAGGGAGGCTAGCACTGGAGTAATATGATAAAAAAATGTGGTTCTAGTCAGGATTCTAGCAGCCGTATTTAGCACTAACTGAAGTTTATTCAGTGCTTTATCCAGGTAGCTGGAAAGTAGAGCATTGCAGTAGTCTAATCTACAAGTGACAAAAGCATGGATTGATTTTTCTGCATCAGTTTTGTACAGAAAATGTCTGATTTTTGCAATGTTATGTAGATGGAAAAAAGCTTTCCTTGAAACAGTCTTGATATGTTCGTCAAAAGAGAGATCAGGGTCCAGAGTAACGCCGAGGTCCTTCACAGTTTTATTTGAGACGACTGTACAACTATCAAGATTAATTGTCAGATTCAACAGAATATCTCTTTGTTTCTTGGGACCTAGAACAAGCATCTCTGTTTTGTCCGAGTTTAAAAGTAGAAAGTTTGCAGCCATCCACTCCCTTATTTCTGAAACACAGGCTTCCAGTGAGGGCAATGTTGGGGCTTCACCATATTTCATCGAAATGTAGTCCTTTAACATTGGTATGTGTAGTCCATTGACATTGGTATGCGTAGTCCTTTGACATTGGTATGTGTAGTCCTTTGACAATGGTATGTGTAGTCCTTTGACATTGGTATGTGTAGTCCTTTGACATTGGTATGTGTAGTCCTTTGACATTGGTATGTGTAGTTCTTTGACATTGGTATGTGTAGTCCTTTGCCATTGGTATGTGTAGTCCTTTGACATTGGTATGCGTAGTCCTTTGACATTGGTATTCGTAGTCCTTTGACATTGGTATGTGTAGTCCTTTGACATTGGTATTCGTAGTCCTTTGACATTGGTATGCGTAGTCATTTGACATTGGTATGTGTAGTCCTTTGACATTGGTATGTGTAGTCCTTTGACATTGGTATGCGTAGTCCTTTGACATTGGTATGTGTAGTCCTTTGACATCGGTATGCGTAGTCCTTTGACATTGGTATTCGTAGTCCTTTGACATTGGTATGTGTAGTCCTTTGACATTGGTATGCGTAGTCCTTTGACATTGGTATGTGTAGTCCTTTGACATTGGTATGTGTAGTCCTTTGACATTGGTATGCGTAGTCCTTTGACATTGGTATGTGTAGTCCTTTGACATTGGTATGTGTAGTCCTTTGACATTGGTATGCGTAGTCCTTTGACATTGGTATGCGTAGTCCTTTGACATTGGTATGTGTAGTCCTTTGACATTGGTATGTGTAGTCCTTTGACATTGGTATTCGTAGTCCTTTGACATTGGTATGCGTAGTCCTTTGACATTGGTATGCGTAGTCCTTTGACATTGGCATGCGTAGTCCTTTGACATTGGTATGTGTAGTCCTTTGATATTGGTATGTGTAGTCCTTTGACATTGGTATTCGTAGTCCTTTGACATTGGCATTCATAGTCCTTTGACATTGGAATGTGTAGTCCTTTGACATTGGCATTCGTAGTCCTTTGACATCGGTATGTGTAGTCCTTTGACATTGGTATGTGTAGTCCTTTGACATTGGAATGTGTAGTCCTTTGACATTGGAATGTGTAGTCCTTTGACATTGGAATGTGTAGTCCTTTGACATTGGTATTCGTAGTCCTTTGACATCGGTATGTGTAGTCCTTTGACATCGGTATGTGTAGTCCTTTGACATTGGTATTCGTAGTCCTTTGACATTGGTATGGGTAGTCCTTTGACATTGGTATGTGTAGTCCTTTGACATCGGTATGCGTAGTCCTTTGACATTGGTATGTGTAGTCCTTTGACATTGGTATTCGTAGTCCTTTGACATCGGTATTCGTAGTCCTTTGACATTGGTATGTGTAGTCCTTTGACATTGGTATGTGTAGTCCTTTGACATTGGTATTCGTAGTCCTTTGACATTGG